>NW_022262491.1:0-93560 GCF_002021735.2 Oncorhynchus kisutch
CTCTATTATTATGACAGACCAGCTAGATCTACTGTCTCTATTATTATGACAGACCAGCTAGATCTACTGTCTCTATTATATTATGACAGACCAGCTAGATCTACTGTCTCTATTATATTATGACAGACCAGCTAGATCTACTGTCTCTATTATATTATGACAGACCAGCTAGATCTACTGTCTCTATTATATTATGACAGACCAGCTAGATCTACTGTCTCTATTATATTACAGACCAGCTAGATCTACTGTCTCTATTATATTATGACAGACCAGCTAGATCTACTGTCTCTATTATATTATGACAGACCAGCTAGATCTACTGTCTCTATTATATTATGACAGACCAGCTAGATCTACTGTCTCTATTATATATGACAGACCAGCTAGATCTACTGTCTATTATATATGACAGACCAGCTAGATCTACTGTCTCTATTATATTTGACAGACCAGCTAGATCTACTGTCTCTATTATATTATGACAGACCAGCTAGATCTACTGTCTCTATTATATTATGACAGACCAGCTAGATCTACTGTCTCTATTATATTATGACAGACCAGCTAGATCTACTGTCTCTATTATATTATGACAGACCAGCTAGATCTACTGTCTCTATTATATTATGACAGACCAGCTAGATCTACTGTCTCTATATATTATGACAGACCAGCTAGATCTACTGTCTCTATTATATTATGACAGACCAGCTAGATCTACTGTCTCTATTATATTATGACAGACCAGCTAGATCTACTGTCTCTATTATATTATGACAGACCAGCTAGATCTACTGTCTCTATTATATATGACAGACCAGCTAGATCTACTGTCTCTATTATATTATGACAGACCAGCTAGATCTACTGTCTCTATTATATTATGACAGACCAGCTAGATCTACTGTCTCTATTATATTATGACAGACCAGCTAGATCTACTGTCTATTATATTATGACAGACCAGCTAGATCTACTGTCTCTATTATATTATGACAGACCAGCTAGATCTACTGTCTCTATTATATTATGACAGACCAGCTAGATCTACTGTCTCTATTATATTATGACAGACCAGCTAGATCTACTGTCTCTATTATATTATGACAGACCAGCTAGATCTACTGTCTCTATTATATTATGACAGACCAGCTAGATCTACTGTCTCTATATATTATGACAGACCAGCTAGATCTACTGTCTCTATTATATTATGACAGACCAGCTAGATCTACTGTCTCTATTATATTATGACAGACCAGCTAGATCTACTGTCTCTATTATATTATGACAGACCAGCTAGATCTACTGTCTCTATTATATTATGACAGACCAGCTAGATCTACTATGTCTATTATATTATGACAGACCAGCTAGATCTACTGTCTCTATTATATTATGACAGACCAGCTAGATCTACTGTCTCTATTATATTATGACAGACCAGCTAGATCTACTGTCTCTATTATATTATGACAGACCAGCTAGATCTACTGTCTCATTATATTATGACAGACCAGCTAGATCTACTGTCTCTATTATATTATGACAGACCAGCTAGATCTACTGTCTCTATATATTTGACAGACCAGCTAGATCTACTGTCTCTATTATATTATGACAGACCAGCTAGATCTACTGTCTCTATTAATATGACAGACCAGCTAGATCTACTGTCTCTATTATATTATGACAGACCAGCTAGATCTACTGTCTCTATTATATTATGACAGACCAGCTAGATCTACTGTCTCTATTATATTATGACAGACCAGCTAGATCTACTGTCTCTATTATATTATGACAGACCAGCTAGATCTACTGTCTCTATTATATTATGACAGACAGCTAGATCTACTCTCTATGTCTCTATTATATTATGACAGACCAGCTAGATCTACTGTCTCTATTATATTTGACAGACCAGCTAGATCTACTGTCTCTATTATATTATGACAGACCAGCTAGATCTACTGTCTCTATTATATTATGACAGACCAGCTAGATCTACTGTCTCTATTATATTATGACAGACCAGCTAGATCTACTGTCTCTATTATATTATGACAGACCAGCTAGATCTACTGTCTCTATTATATTATGACAGACCAGCTAGATCTACTGTCTCTATTATATTATGACAGACCAGCTAGATCTACTGTCTATTATATTATGACAGACCAGCTAGATCTACTGTCTCTATTATATTATGACAGACCAGCTAGATCTACTGTCTCTATTATATTATGACAGACCAGCTAGATTATGTCTCTATCTCTATATATTATGACAGACCAGCTAGATCTACTGTCTCTATTATATTATGACAGACCAGCTAGATCTACTGTCTCTATTATATTATGACAGACCAGCTAGATCTACTGTCTCTATATATTTGACAGACCAGCTAGATCTACTGTCTCTATTATATTTGACAGACCAGCTAGATCTACTGTCTCTATATATTATGACAGACCAGCTAGATCTACTGTCTCTATTATATTATGACAGACCAGCTAGATCTACTGTCTCTATTATATATGACAGACCAGCTAGATCTACTGTCTCTATTATATTATGACAGACCAGCTAGATCTACTGTCTCTATTATTATGACAGACCAGCTAGATCTACTGTCTCTATTATATTATGACAGACCAGCTAGATCTACTGTCTCTATTATATTATGACAGACCAGCTAGATCTACTGTCTCTATTATATTATGACAGACCAGCTAGATCTACTGTCTCTATTATATTATGACAGACCAGCTAGATCTACTGTCTCTATGTCTCTATTATATTATGACAGACCAGCTAGATCTACTGTCTCTATTATATATGACAGACCAGCTAGATCTACTGTCTCTATTATATTATGACAGACCAGCTAGATCTACTGTCTCTATATATATGACAGACCAGCTAGATCTACTGTCTCTATTATATTATGACAGACCAGCTAGATCTACTGTCTCTATTATATTATGACAGACCAGCTAGATCTACTGTCTCTATTAATTTGACAGACCAGCTAGATCTACTGTCTCTATTATATTATGACAGACCAGCTAGATCTACTGTCTCTATTATATTATGACAGACCAGCTAGATCTACTGTCTCTATTATATTATGACAGACCAGCTAGATCTATATGTCTCTATTATATTATGACAGACCAGCTAGATCTACTGTCTCTATTATATTATGACAGACCAGCTAGATCTACTGTCTCTATTATTATGACAGACCAGCTAGATCTACTGTCTCTATATATTATGACAGACCAGCTAGATCTACTGTCTCTATTATATATGACAGACCAGCTAGATCTACTGTCTCTATTATATTATGACAGACCAGCTAGATCTACTGTCTCTATTATATTATGACAGACCAGCTAGATCTACTGTCTCTATTATATTATGACAGACCAGCTAGATCTACTGTCTCTATTATATTATGACAGACCAGCTAGATCTACTGTCTCTATTATATTATGACAGACCAGCTAGATCTACTGTCTCTATTATATTATGACAGACCAGCTAGATCTACTGTCTCTATTATATTATGACAGACCAGCTAGATCTACTGTCTCTATTATATTATGACATACCAGCTAGATCTACTGTCTCTATGTCTCTATATTATTATGACAGACCAGCTAGATCTACTGTCTCTATTATATTATGACAGACCAGCTAGATCTACTGTCTCTATTATATTATGACAGACCAGCTAGATCTACTGTCTATTATATTATGACAGACCAGCTAGATCTACTGTCTCTATTATATTATGACAGACCAGCTAGATCTACTGTCTCTATTATATTATGACAGACCAGCTAGATCTACTGTCTCTATTATATTATGACAGACCAGCTAGATCTACTGTCTCTATTATATTATGACAGACCAGCTAGATCTACTGTCTCTATTATATTATGACAGACCAGCTAGATCTACTGTCTCTATTATATTATGACAGACCAGCTAGATCTACTGTCTATTATATTATGACAGACCAGCTAGATCTACTGTCTCTATTATATTATGACAGACAGCTAGATCTACTGTCTCTATTATATTATGACAGACCAGCTAGATCTACTGTCTCTATTATATTATGACAGACCAGCTAGATCTACTGTCTCTATTATATTATGACAGACCAGCTAGATCTACTGTCTCTATTATATTATGACAGACCAGCTAGATCTACTGTCTCTATTTATTATGACAGACCAGCTAGATCTACTGTCTCTATTATATTATGACAGACCAGCTAGATCTACTGTCTCTATTATATTATGACAGACCAGCTAGATCTACTGTCTCTATTATTTATGACAGACCAGCTAGATCTACTGTCTCTATTATATTTGACAGACCAGCTAGATCTACTGTCTCTATTATATTATGACAGACCAGCTAGATCTACTGTCTCTATTATATTATGACAGACCAGCTAGATCTACTGTCTCTATTATATTATGACAGACCAGCTAGATCTACTGTCTCTATTATATTATGACAGACCAGCTAGATCTACTGTCTCTATTATTATTATGACAGACCAGCTAGATCTACTGTCTCTTATATTATGACAGACCAGCTAGATCTACTGTCTCTATTATATTATGACAGACCAGCTAGATCTACTGTCTCTATTATATTATGACAGACCAGCTAGATCTACTGTCTCTATTATATTATGACAGACCAGCTAGATACTGTCTATCTCTATTATATTATGACAGACCAGCTAGATCTACTGTCTCTATTATATTATGACAGACCAGCTAGATCTACTGTCTCTATTATATTATGACAGACCAGCTAGATCTACTGTCTCTATTATATTATGACAGACCAGCTAGATCTACTGTCTCTATTATATTATGACAGACCAGCTAGATCTAGTCTCTATTATATTATGACAGACCAGCTAGATCTACTGTCTCTATTATATTATGACAGACCAGCTAGATCTACTGTCTCTATTATATTATGACAGACCAGCTAGATCTACTGTCTCTATTATATTATGACAGACCAGCTAGATCTACTGTCTCTATTATATTATGACAGACCAGCTAGATCTACTGTCTCTATGTCTCTATTATATTATGACAGACCAGCTAGATCTACTGTCTCTATTATATTATGACAGACCAGCTAGATCTACTGTCTCTATTATATTACAGACCAGCTAGATCTACTGTCTCTATTATATTATGACAGACCAGCTAGATCTACTGTCTCTATTATATATGACAGACCAGCTAGATCTACTGTCTCTATATATTATGACAGACCAGCTAGATCTACTGTCTCTATTATAATGACAGACCAGCTAGATCTACTGTCTCTATTATATTATGACAGACCAGCTAGATCTACTGTCTCTATTATATTATGACAGACCAGCTAGATCTACTGTCTCTATTATATTATGACAGACCAGCTAGATCTACTGTCTATTATATTATGACAGACCAGCTAGATCTACTGTCTCTATTTATTTGACAGACCAGCTAGATCTACTGTCTCTATATATTATGACAGACCAGCTAGATCTACTGTCTCTATTATATTATGACAGACCAGCTAGATCTACGTCTGTCTATATATATTATGACAGACCAGCTAGATCTACTGTCTCTATTATATTTGACAGACCAGCTAGATCTACTGTCTCTATTATATTATGACAGACCAGCTAGATCTACTGTCTCTATTATATTATGACAGACCAGCTAGATCTACTGTCTCTATTATATTATGACAGACCAGCTAGATCTACTGTCTCTATTATATTATGACAGACCAGCTAGATCTACTGTCTCTATTATATTATGACAGACCAGCTAGATCTACTGTCTCTATTATTATGACAGACCAGCTAGATCTACTGTCTCTATTATATTTGACAGACCAGCTAGATCTACTGTCTCTATTATATTATGACAGACCAGCTAGATCTACTGTCTCTATTATATTATGACAGACCAGCTAGATCTACTGTCTCTGTCTCTATTATATTATGACAGACCAGCTAGATCTACTGTCTCTATTATATTATGACAGACCAGCTAGATCTACTGTCTCTATTATATTATGACAGACCAGCTAGATTCTGTCTCTATTATATTATGACAGACCAGCTAGATCTACTGTCTCTATTATATTATGACAGACCAGCTAGATCTACTGTCTCTATTATATTATGACAGACCAGCTAGATCTACTGTCTCTATTATATTATGACAGACCAGCTAGATCTACTGTCTCTATTATATTATGACAGACCAGCTAGATCTACTGTCTCTATTATATTATGACAGACCAGCTAGATCTACTGTCTCTATTATATTATGACAGACCAGCTAGATCTACTGTCTCTATATTATTATGACAGACCAGCTAGATCTACTGTCTCTCTTATATTATGACAGACCAGCTAGATCTACTGTCTCTATTATATTATGACAGACCAGCTAGATCTACTGTCTCTATTATATTATGACAGACCAGCTAGATCTACTGTCTCTATGTCTCTATTATATTATGACAGACCAGCTAGATCTACTGTCTCTATTATATTATGACAGACCAGCTAGATCTACTGTCTCTATTATATTATGACAGACCAGCTAGATCTACTGTCTCTATTATATTATGACAGACCAGCTAGATCTACTGTCTCTATTATATTATGACAGACCAGCTAGATCTACTGTCTCTATTATATTATGACAGACCAGCTAGATCTACTGTCTCTATATAATGACAGACCAGCTAGATCTACTGTCTCTATTATATTATGACAGACCAGCTAGATCTATCTCTATTATATTATGACAGACCAGCTAAGATCTACTGTCTCTATTATATTATGACAGACCAGCTAATCTACTGTCTTCTATTATATTATGACAGACCAGCTAGAATCTACTGTCTCTATTATATTATGACAGACCAGCTAGATCTACTGTCTCTATTATATTATGACAGACCAGCTAGATCTACTGTCTCTTTATATGACAGACCAGCTAGATCTACTGTCTCTATTATATTATGACAGACCAGCTAGATCTACTGTCTCTATTATATTATGACAGACCAGCTAGATCTACTGTCTCTATTATATTTGACAGACCAGCTAGATCTACTGTCTCTATTATATTATGACAGACCAGCTAGATCTACTGTCTCTATTATATTATGACAGACCAGCTAGATCTACTGTCTCTATATTATGACAGACCAGCTAGATCTACTGTCTCTATTATATTATGACAGACCAGCTAGATCTACTGTCTCTATTATATTATGACAGACCAGCTAGATCTACTGTCTCTATTATATTATGACAGACCAGCTAGATCTACTGTCTCTATGTCTCTATTATATTGTGACAGACCAGCTAGATCTACTGTCTCTATTATATATATGACAGACCAGCTAGATCTACTGTCTCTATTATATTATGACAGACCAGCTAGATCTACTGTCTCTATTATATTATGACAGACCAGCTAGATCTAGTCTCTATTTATATTATGACAGACCAGCTAGATCTACTGTCTCTATTATATTATGACAGACCAGCTAGATCTACTGTCTCTATCTATTATATTATGACAGACCAGCTAGATCTACTGTCTCTATTATATATGACAGACCAGCTAGATCTACTGTCTCTATTATATTATGACAGACCAGCTAGATCTACTGTCTCTATTATATTATGACAGACCAGCTAGATCTACTGTCTCTATTATATTATGACAGACCAGCTAGATCTACTGTCTCTATTATATATGACAGACCAGCTAGATCTACTGTCTCTATTATATTATGACAGACCAGCTAGATCTACTGTCTCTATTATATTATGACAGACCAGCTAGATCTACTGTCTCTATTATATTATGACAGACCAGCTAGATCTACTGTCTCTATTATATTATGACAGACCAGCTAGATCTACTGTCTCTATTATATTATGACAGACCAGCTAGATCTACTGTCTCTATTATATTATGACAGACCAGCTAGATCTACTGTCTCTATTATATTATGACAGACCAGCTAGATCTACTGTCTCTATTATATTATGACAGACCAGCTAGATCTACTGTCTCTATTATATTATGACAGACCAGCTAGATCTACTGTCTCTATTATATTATGAGACCAGCTAGATATACTTCTGTCTCTATTTATTATGACAGACCAGCTAGATCTACTGTCTCTATTATATTATGACAGACCAGCTAGATCTACTGTCTCTATTATATTATGACAGAGACAGCTAGATCTACTCTCTATTATATTATGACAGACCAGCTAGATCTACTGTCTCTATTATATTATGACAGACCAGCTAGATCTACTGTCTCTATTATTATGACAGACCAGCTAGATCTACTGTCTCTATTATATTATGACAGACCAGCTAGATCTACTGTCTCTATTATATTATGACAGACCAGCTAGATCTACTGTCTCTATTATTATGACAGACCAGCTAGATCTACTGTCTCTATTTATTATGACAGACCAGCTAGATCTACTGTCTCTATTATATTATGACAGACCAGCTAGATCTACTGTCTCTATTATATTATGACAGACCAGCTAGATCTACTGTCTCTATTATATTATGACAGACCAGCTAGATCTACTGTCTCTATTATATTATGACAGACCAGCTAGATCTACTGTCTCTATTATATTATGACAGACCAGTAGATCTACTGTCTCTATTATATTATGACAGACCAGCTAGATCTACTGTCTCTATTATATTATGACAGACCAGCTAGATCTACTGTCTCTATTATATTATGACAGACCAGCTAGATCTACTGTCTCTATTATATTATGACAGACCAGCTAGATCTACTGTCTCTATTATATTATGACAGACCAGCTAGATCTACTGTCTCTATTATATTATGACAGACCAGCTAGATCTACTGTCTCTATTATATTATGACAGACCAGCTAGATCTACTGTCTCTATTATATTATGACAGACCAGCTAGATCTACTGTCTCTATTATATTATGACAGACCAGCTAGATCTACTGTCTCTATTATATTATGACAGACCAGCTAGATCTACTGTCTCTATCTATATATTATGACAGACCAGCTAGATCTACTGTCTCTATTATATTATGACAGACCAGCTAGATCTACTGTCTCTATATATATTATGACAGACCAGCTAGATCTACTTCTCTATTATATTATGGGAGCTGTCTCTATTATATTTGACAGACCAGCTAGATCTACTGTCTCTATTATATTATGACAGACCAGCTAGATCTACTGTCTCTATTATTATGACAGACCAGCTAGATCTACTGTCTCTATTATATTTGACAGACCAGCTAGATCTACTGTCTATTATATATTATGACAGACCAGCTAGATCTACTGTCTCTATTATATTATGACAGACCAGCTAGATCTACTGTCTCTATTATATTATGACAGACCAGCTAGATCTACTGTCTGTCTCTATTATATTATGACAGACCAGCTAGATCTACTGTCTCTATTATATTATGACAGACCAGCTAGATCTACTGTCTCTATTATATTATGACAGACCAGCTAGATCTACTGTCTCTATTATATTATGACAGACCAGCTAGATCTACTGTCTCTATTATATTATGACAGACCAGCTAGATCTACTGTCTCTATTATATTATGACAGACCAGCTAGATCTACTGTCTCTATTATATTATGACAGACCAGCTAGAATCTACTGTCTCTATTATATTATGACAGACCAGCTAAGATCTACTGTCTCTTATTAATATGACAGACCAGCTAGATCTACTGTCTCTAGTTATATATTATGACAGACCAGCTAGATCTACTGTCTCTATTATATATGACAGACCAGCTAAGATCTACTGTCTCTATTATATTATGACAGACCAGCTAGATCTACGGTCTCTATTATATTATGACAGACCAGCTAGATCTACTGTCTCTATTATATTATGACAGACCAGCTAGATCTACTGTCTCTATTATATTATGACAGACCAGCTAGATCTACTGTCTCTATTATATTATGACAGACCAGCTAGATCTACTGTCTCTATTATATTATGACAGACCAGCTAGATCTACTGTCTCTATTATATTATGACAGACCAGCTAGATCTACTGTCTCTATCTCTATTATATTATGACAGACCAGCTAGATCTACTGTCTCTATTATATTATGACAGACCAGCTAGATCTACTGTCTTATATTATGACAGACCAGCTAGATCTACTGTCTATTATTTTGACAGACCAGCTAGATCTACTGTCTCTATTATATTATGACAGACCAGCTAGATCTACTGTCTCTATTATATTATGACAGACCAGCTAGATCTACTGTCTCTGTCTCTATTATATTATGACAGACCAGCTAGATCTACTGTCTCTATTATATTATGACAGACCAGCTAGATCTACTGTCTCTATTATATTATGACAGACCAGCTAGATCTACTGTCTCTGTTATATTATGACAGACCAGCTAGATCTACTGTCTCTATTATATATGACAGACCAGCTAGATCTACTGTCTCTATTATATTATGACAGACCAGCTAGATCTACTGTCTCTATTATATTATGACAGACCAGCTAGATCTACTGTCTCTATATATTATGACAGACCAGCTAGATCTACTGTCTCTTGATTATATTACAGACAAGCAGTTAGATCTACTGTCTCTATATATTATGACAAACCAGCTAGATCTACTGTCTCTATTATATTTGACAGACCAGGTAGATCTACTGTCTCTATTATATTATGACAGACCAGCTAGATCTATCTTCTCTATTATTCATGGACAGACCAGCTAGATTAGCTGTATCTTCTTTCCTATATATTATGACAGACTCAGCTAGATCTACTGTCTCTATTATATTATGACAGACCAGCTAGATCTACAGTCTCTATTATATTATGACAGACCAGCTAGATCTACTGTCTTCTTATATTATGACAGACCAGCTAGATCTACTGTCTCTATTTTATTATGACAGACCAGCTAGATCTACTGTCTCTATTATATTTGACAGACCAGGCTAGATCTACTGTCTCTATTATTAATGACAGACCAAGCTAGGTCTACTGTCTCTATTATATTATGACAGCCAGCTAGATCTACTGTCTCTATTTATTATGACAGACCAGCTAGATCTACTGTCTCTATTATAATATGACAGACCAGCTAGATCTACTGTCTCTATTATATTATGACACACCAGCTAGATCTACTGTCTCTATTCTATTATGACAGACCATCTAGATCAACTGTCTCTATTGTATTATGACATACCAGCTAGATCTACTGTCTCTATTATATTATGACAGACCAGCTAGATCTACTGTCTCTATTCTATTATGACAGACCATCCTAGATCTACTGTCTCTATTGTATTATGACATACCAGCTAGATCTACTGTCTCTATTATATTATGACATACCAGCTAGAGCTACTGTCTCTATTGTACTATGACAGACCAGCTGATCTACTGTCTCTATTATATTTTGGCAGACCAGCTAGATCTACTGTCTCTATATATTATGACAGACCAGCAAGATCTACTGTCTCTATTGTACTATGACAGACCAGGTTAGATCTACTGTCTCTATTATATTATGACAGACCAGCTAGATCTACTGCCTCTATTATATTATGACAGACTAGCTAGATCTACTGTCTCTATTATCTATGACAGACCAGGTAGATATGCTGTCTCTATATATTATGACAGACCAGCTAGATCTACTGTCTCTATTATATTATGACAGACCAGCTAGATCTACTGTCTCTATTATATTTATGACAGACCAGCTAGAACTACTGTCTCTATTATATTATGACAGACCAGCTAGATCTACTGTCTCTATTATATATGACAGACCAGCTAGATCTACTGTCTCTATTATATTATGACAGACCAGCTAGATCTTACTTCTCTATTATATTATGACAGACCAGCTAGATCTACTGTCTCTATTATATTATGACAGACCAGCTAGATCTACTGTCTCTATTATATTATGGACAGACCAGCTAGATCTACTGTCTCTATTATATTATGACAGACCAGCTAGATCTACTGTCTCTATTATATTATGACAGACCAGCTAGATCTACTGTCTCTATTATATTATGACAGACCAGCTAGATCTACTGTCTCTATTATATTATGACAGACCAGCTAGATCTACTGTCTCTATTGTATATGACAGACCAGCTAGATCTACTGTCTCTATTATATTATGACAGACCAGCTAGATCTACTGTCTCTATTATATTATGACAGACCAGCTAGATCTACTGTCTCTATTGTACTAGACAGACAGCTAGATCTACTGCTCTTATTATATTATGACAGACCAGCTAGATCTACTGTCTCTATTGTATTATGACAGACCAGTAGATCTACTGTCCTCTATTATATATGACAGACCAGCTAGATCTACTTCTGCTCTATTATATTTGACAGACCAGCTAGATCTACTGTCTCTATTGTACTATGACAGACCAGCTAGATCTACTGTCTCTATTATATTATGACAGACCAGCTAGATCTACTGTCTCTATTATATTATGACAGACCAGCTAGATCTACTGTCTCTATTATATTATGACAGACCAGCTAGATCTACTGTCTCTATTATATTATGACAGACCAGCTAGATCTACTGTCTCTATTATATTATGACAGACCAGCTAGATCTACTGTCTCTGTCTCTATTATATTATGACAGACCAGCTAGATCTACTGTCTCTATTATATTATGACAGACCAGCTAGATCTACTGTCTCTATTATATTATGACAGACCAGCTAGATCTACTGTCTATTATTATGACAGACCAGCTAGATCTACTGTCTCTATTATATTATGACAGACCAGCTAGATCTACTGTCTCTATTATATTATGACAGACCAGCTAGATCTACTGTCTCTATTCTAATTTGACAGACCAGCTAGATCTACTGTCTCTATTATATTATGACAGACCAGCTAGATCTACTGTCTATTATATTATGACAGACCAGTAGATCTACTGTCTCTATTATATTATGACAGACCAGCTAGATCTACTGTCTCTATTATTATGACAGACCAGCTAGATCTACTGTCTCTATTATATTATGACAGACCAGCTAGATCTACTGTCTCTATTATATTATGACAGACCAGCTAGATCTACTGTCTATTTATTATGACAGACCAGCTAGATCTACTGTCTCTATTATATTATGACAGACCAGCTAGATCTACTGTCTCTATTATATTATGACAGACCAGCTAGATCTACTGTCTCTATTATATATGACAGACCAGCTAGATCTACTGTCTCTATCTATTATATATGACAGACCAGCTAGATCTACTGTCTATTATATTATGACAGAACCAGGCTAGATCATACTGTCGTCTACTATAATATGATCAGACCAGCTAGATTCTACTGTCTCTGTTATATTATGACAGACCAGGCTAGATCTACGTGTAGCACTCTATTATATTATGACAGACCCAGCTACGTCTTTTCTCTCTATTTATATTTTGACAGACCAGGTTAGATCTACTCTCTCTATTATATTATGACAACTGAGCTAGATCTCTGTCTCTATTATAGTTGACAGACCAGGTTAGATCTACTGTCTCTATTATATTTATGACAGACCAAGCTAATCTACTGTCTCTATTATATTACTGACAAACCAGCTAGATCTACTGTCTCTATTGTACTAGACAGAACCAGGTAGATCTACTGTCTCTATTTATATTATGACATACCAGCTAGATCTTATTTCTCTCTATTATATTTTGACAGGACAGGTAGATATTACGGTCTCTATTATTATGACAGACCAGCTAGATCTACTGTCTCTTATTATAATAAGACAGACCAGCTAGATCTACTGTCTCTATTAATTTTATGACCAACCAGCTAGATCTACTGTCTCTATCTGTACTTATGACAGCCAGGTAGATCTACTGCTCTCTATTATATTATGACAGACCAGCTAGATCTATTCTCTCTATTATATTTTGACAGACCAGGCTAGATATACTGTCTCTTATATTATCGACAGACCAGCTTAGATCTACTGTCTCTTCTAGATTATGACAAACCAGCTTAGATCTACTGTCTCTAATTTATATTTTGACAGACCAGGTAGATCTACTGTCTCCTATATATTTAATGACAGACCACTAGACTCTTACTGTCTCTGTTATTTTATGACAGACCAGGTAGATATACTCTCTCTATTATTTATGACAGAACAGCTAGAATCTACGGTCTCTATTATATTATGAACACACCAGCTAAGATCTACTGTTCTCTATTATATTATGACACACCAGCTGATCTACTGTCTCGTATGTATATTTTGACAGACCAGCTAGATCTACCATGTCTCTATTATATTATGACAGACCAGCTAGATCTACTGTCTCTATTATATTATGACAGACCAGCTAGATCTATGTCTCTATTATATTATAGAGGACCAGCTAGATCTACTGTCTATCTCTATATATATGACAAACCAGCTAGATCTACTGTCTCTATTTATATGTTGACAGACCAGCTAGATCTACTGTCTCTATTATATTATGAGAGACCAGCTAGATATACCATCTCTATTATATTATGACAGACCAGCTCGATCTACTGTCTCTATTGTATTATGACAGACCAGCTAGATCTACTTCTCTATTATATTATGACAGACCAGCTAGATCTACTGTCTCTATTGTACTATGACAGACCAGGTAGATATACTGTCTCTATTATATTATGACAGACAGCTAGATCTACTGTCTGTCTATTTAATATGACAGACCAGCTAGATCTATTGTCTCTATTATATTATGACAGACCAGCTAGATGTACTGTCTCTATTATATTATGACACACCAGCTAGATCTTCTGTCTCTATTATATTTTGACAGACCAGGTAGCATCTACTGTCTCTATTATATTATGACAGACCAGCTGATCTACGGTCTCTGTTATATTATGACAGACCAGGTAGATATACTGTCTCTATTATATTATGACAGACCAGCTGGATCTACTGTCTCTATTATAATATGACAGACCAGCTAGATATATTGTCTCTATTATATTATGACAGACCAGCTAGATCTACTGTCTCTATTATATTATGACAGACCAGCTAGATCTACTGTCTCTATTATATTATGACAGACCAGCTAGATCTACTGTCTCTATTATATTATGACAGACCAGCTAGATCTACTGTCTCTATTTATTATGACAGACCAGCTAGATCTACTGTCTCTATTATATTATGACAGACCAGCTAGATCTACTGTCTCTATTATATTATGACAGACCAGCTAGATCTACTGTCTCTATTATATTTGACAGACCAGCTAGATCTACTGTCTCTATTATATTATGACAGACCAGCTAGATCTACTGTCTCTATTATATTATGACAGACCAGCTAGATCTACTGTCTCTATTATATTATGACAGACCAGCTAGATCTACGTCTCTATTATATTTTGACAGACCAGCTAGATCTACCATCTCTATTATATTATGAGAGACCAGCTAGACTACCATCTCTATTATATTATGACAGACCAGCTAGATCTACTGTCTCTATTATTTTATGACAGACCAGCTAGATCTACTGTCTCTGTTATATTATGACAGGACAGTTAGATATAATGTCTCTATTATATTTTGACAGACCAGCTAGATCTACTGTCTCTATTATATTATGACAGACCAGCTAGATCTACTGTCTCTATTATATTATGACAGACCAGCTAGATCTACTGTCTCTATTATATTATGACAAACCAGCTAGATCTACTGTCTCTATTATATTTTGACAGACCAGGTAGATCTACTGTCTCTATTATATTATGACAGACCAGCTAGATCTACTGTCTCTATTATATTATGACAGACCTAGCTAGATCTACTGTCTCTATTGTACTATGACAGACCAGGTAGATCTACTGTCTCTATTATATTATGACAGACCAGCTAGATCTACTGTCTCTATGTCTCTATTATATTATGACAGACCAGCTAGATCTACTATCTCTATTATATTATGACAGACCAGCTAGATCTTCTGTCTCTATTATATTTTGACAGACCAGGTAGATATTCTGTCTCTATGATATTTTGACACACCAGCTAGATCTACTGTCTCTATTATATTTTGACAGACCAGGTAGATCTACTGTCTCTGTTATATTATGACAGACCAGGTAGATATACTGTCTCTATTATATTAAGACAGACCAGTTAGATCTACTGTCATTATTATATTATGGACAGACCAGCTAGATCTATTGTCTCTATTATATTATGAACAGACCAGCTAGATCTTTATTATATTTGACAGACCGGTAGATCTACTGTCTCTGTTATATTATGAAGACCAGGTAGATATACTTCTCTATATTGATTAAGACAGACCAAGTAGGTCTACTGTCTATTCTTTATGACAGAACCAGCTAGATCTATTGTCTTATTATATTATGACAGACAGCTAGATCTACTGATCTCTATTAATTCTGACAAAACAGCTAGAATATATCTCTATTATATTTGGACAGACCATGTAGATCTACTGTCCTACTATATTATGACAGACCCGCTAGATCTACGGTTTGTTTATATTATGACAGACCAGGTAGATAACTGTCTCTATATATATCTATGACAGACGAGCTGGACTACTGTCTCTATTAATAATATGACAGACCAGCTAGATCTATTGTCTCTATTATATTATGACAGACCAGCTAGATCTACTGTCTCTATTATATTATGACAAACCAGCTAGATCTACTGTCTCTATATATTTTGACAGACCAGGTAGATCTACTGTCTCTATTATATTATGACAGACCAGCTACATCTACTGTCTCTATGTCTCTATTATATTATGACAGAACAGCTAGATCTACTGTCTCTATTGTACTATGACAGACCAGGTAGACCTACTGTCTCTATTATATTATGAGAGACCAGCTAGATCTACCATGTCTATTATATTATGACAGACCAGCTAGATCTACTGTCTCTATTGTATTATGACAGACCAGCTAGATATACTATCTCTATTGTACTATGACAGACCAGCTAGATCTACTGTCTCTAGTCTAATTTGACAGACCAGGTAGATCTACTGTCTCTATTATATTATGACAGACCAGCTAGCTCTACTGTCTCTATTGTATTATGACAGACCAGCTAGATCTACTGTCTCAATTGTACTACGACAGACCAGGTAGATCTACTGTCTCTATGTCTCTATTATATTATGACAGATCAGCTAGATCTACTGTCTCTTTTGTACTATGACAGACCAGGTAGATCTACTGTCTCTATTATATTATGACTGACCAGCTAGATCTACTGTCTATATTGTATTATGACAGACCAGCTAGATCTAATGTCTCAATTGTACTACGACAGACCAGCTAGATCTACTGTCTCTATTGTACTATGACAGACCAGCTAGATCTACTGTCTCTATTGTACTATGACAGACCAGGTAGATCTACTGTCTCTATTATATTATGACAGACCAGCTAGATCTACTGTCTCTATGTCTCTATTATATTATGACAGAACAGCTAGATCTACTGTCTCTATTGTACTATGACAGACCAGGTAGATCTACTGTCTCTATTATATTATGAGAGACCAGCTAGATCTACCATGTCTATTATATTATGACAGACCAGCTAGATCTACTGTCTCTATTGTATTATGACAGACCAGCTAGATCTACTATCTCTATTGTACTATGACAGACCAGCTAGATCTACTGTCTCTAGTCTAATTTGACAGACCAGGTAGATCTACTGTCTCTATTATATTATGACAGACCAGCTAGCTCTACTGTCTCTATTGTATTATGACAGACCAGCTAGATCTACTGTCTCAATTGTACTACGACAGACCAGGTAGATCTACTGTCTCTATGTCTCTATTATATTATGACAGACCAGCTAGATCTACTGTCTCTATTGCATTATGACAGACCAGCTAGATCTAATGTCTCAATTGTACTACGACAGACCAGCTAGATCTACTGTCTCTATTGTACTATGACAGACCAGCTAGATCTACTGTCTCTATCCTAATTTGACAGACCAGGTAGATCTACTGTCTCTATTATATTATGACAGACCAGCTAGATCTACTGTCTCTATTATATTATGACTGACCAGCTAGATCTACTGTCTCTATTATAATATGACAGACCAGCTAGATCTATTGTCTCTATTATATTATGACAGACCAGCTAGATGTACTGTCTCTATTATATTATGACACACCAGCTAGATCTACTGTCTCTATGTCTCTATTATATTATGACAGAACAGCTAGATCTGTTAGCTTGTTAGCACAGGCCTGCTAACCGCCTGAATCGCCGCGTCCCAAACGCCCACCGGACCCATATTTACTTTCTATCTCTTTTGACTTTTAATTTGTTTATACCTTCCGGAAACCTGCCTCACCCAATGTGATACGGAATCGCTATTATTTTTTATTTATTTTTAGAACACACTCAAGAACCTCCAGAAGCTAACCAGCTAACTAGCTACAAGCTATTTAGTCATTGTTCGTTTTTTTAACCTGGATAACACTCGCCAGTCCAGCTTCCCTTCCCCATCCACCGCTGCCCCCTGGACACTGATCTCTTGGCTACATAGCTGATGCACGCTGGACTGTCCATAAATCACGGTACTCCATTCTGCTTGTTTGTTTTATCTGTTGGCCCCGTTGCCTAGTCTACGCCATTTTACCTGCTGTTGTTGTGCTAGCTGATTAGCTGTTGTCTCACCTACTGTTTTAGCTAGCTTTCCCAATTCAACACCTGTGATTACTGTATGCCTCGCTGTATGTCTCTCTCAAATGTCAATATGCCTTGTATACTGTTGTTCAGGTTAGTTATCATTGTTTTAGTTCACAATGGAGCCCCTAGTTCCACTCTTCATACCCCTGATAACTCCTTTGTCCCACCTCCCACACATGCGGTGACCTCACCCATTACTACCAGCATGTCCAGAGATACAACCTCTCTCATCATCACCCAGTGCCTGGGCTTACCTCCGCTGTACCCGCACCCCACCATACCCCTGTCTGCGCATTATGCCCTGAATATATTCTACCATGCCCAGAAACCTGCTCCTCTTATTCTCTGTCCCCAACGCTCTAGGCGACCAGTTTTGATAGCCTTTAGCCGCACCCTCATACTACTCCTTCTCTGTTCCGCGGGTGATGTGGAGGTAAACCCAGGCCCTGCATGTCCCCAGGCACCCTCATTTGTTGACTTCTGTGTTCGAAAAAGCCTTGGTTTCATGCATGTCAACATCAGAAGCCTCCTCCCTAAGTTTGTCTTACTCACTGCTTTAGCACACTCTGCTAACCCTGATGTCCTTGCTGTGTCTGAATCCTGGCTCAGGAAGGCCACCAAAAATTCAGAGATTTCCATACCCAACTATAACATCTTCCGTCAAGATAGAACTGCCAAAGGGGGAGGAGTTGCAGTTTACTGCAGAGATGGCCTGCAAAGTAATGTCATACTTTCCAGGTCCATACCCAAACAGTTCGAACTACTAATTTTGAAAATTACTCTCTCCAGAAATAAGTCTCTCACGGTTGCCGCCTGCTACCGACCCCCCTCAGCTCCCAGCTGTGCCCTGGACACCATTTGTGAATTGATCGCCCCCCATCTAGCTTCAGAGTTTGTTCTGTTAGGTGACCTAAACTGGGATATGCTTAACACCCCGCCAGTCCTACAATCTAAGCTAGATGCCCTCAATCTCACACAAATCATCAAGGAACCCACCAGGTACAACCCTAACTCTGTAAACAAGGGCACCCTCATAGACGTCATCCTGACCAACTGGCCCTCCAAATACACCTCAGCTGTCTTCAACCAGGATCTCAGCGATCACTGCCTCATTGCCTGTATCCGCTACGGAGCCGCAGTCAAACGACCACCCCTCATCACTGTCAAGCGCTCCCTAAAACACTTCTGTGAGCAGGCCTTTCTAATCGACCTGGCCCGGGTATCCTGGAAGGACATTGACCTCATCCCGTCAGTTGAGGATGCCTGGTCATTCTTTAAAAGTAACTTCCTCACCATTTTAGATAAGCATGCTCCGTTCAAAAAATGCAGAACTAAGAACAGATACAGCCCTTGGTTCACCCCAGACCTGACTGCCCTCGACCAGCACAAAAACATCCTGTGGCGGACTGCAATAGCATCGAATAGTCCCCGTGATATGCAACTGTTCAGGGAAGTCCGGAACCAATACACGCAGTCAGTCAGGAAAGCTAAGGCCAGCTTCTTCAGGCAGAAGTTTGCATCCTGTAGCTCCAACTCCAAAAAGTTCTGGGACACTGTGAAGTCCATGGAGAACAAGAGCACCTCCTCCCAGCTGCCCACTGCACTGAGGCTAGGTAACACGGTCACCACTGATAAATCCATGATTATCGAAAACTTCAATAAGCATTTCTCAACGGCTGGCCATGCCTTCCGCCTGGCTACTTCAACCTCGGCCAACAGCTCCGCCCCCCCCGCAGCTCCTCGCCCAAGCCTCTCCAGGTTCTCCTTTACCCAAATCCAGATAGCAGATGTTCTGAAAGAGCTGCAAAACCTGGACCCGTACAAATCAGCTGGGCTTGACAATCTGGACCCTCTATTTCTGAAACTATCTGCCACCATTGTCGCAACCCCTATTACCAGCCTGTTCAACCTCTCTTTCATCTCGTCTGAGATCCCCAAGGATTGGAAAGCTGCCGCAGTCATCCCCCTCTTCAAAGGGGGAGACACCCTGGACCCAAACTGTTACAGACCTATATCCATCCTGCCCTGCCTATCTAAGGTCTTCGAAAGCCAAGTCAACAAACAGGTCACTGACCATCTCGAATCCCACCGTACCTTCTCCGCTGTGCAATCTGGTTTCCGAGCCGGTCATGGGTGCACCTCAGCCACACTCAAGGTACTAAACGACATCATAACCGCCATCGATAAAAGACAGTACTGTGCAGCCGTCTTCATCGACCTCGCCAAGGCTTTCGACTCTGTCAATCACCATATTCTTATCGGCAGACTCAGTAGCCTCGGTTTTTCGGATGACTGCCTTGCCTGGTTCACCAATTACTTTGCAGACAGAGTTCAGTGTGTCAAATCGGAGGGCATGCTGTCCGGTCCTCTGGCAGTCTCTATGGGGGTGCCACAGGGTTCAATTCTCGGGCCGACTCTTTTCTCTGTGTATATCAATGATGTTGCTCTTGCTGCGGGCGATTCCCTGATCCACCTCTACGCAGACGACACCATTCTATATACTTTCGGCCCGTCTTTGGACACTGTGCTATCTAACCTCCAAACAAGCTTCAATGCCATACAACACTCCTTCCGTGGCCTCCAACTGCTCTTAAACGCTAGTAAGACCAAATGCATGCTTTTCAACCGGTCGCTGCCTGCACCTGCATGCCCGACTAGCATCACCACCCTGGATGGTTCCGACCTAGAATATGTGGACGTCTATAAGTACCTAGGTGTCTGGCTAGACTGCAAACTCTCCTTCCAGACTCATATCAAACATCTCCAATCGAAAATCAAATCAAGAGTCGGCTTTCTATTCCGCAACAAAGCCTCCTTCACTCAAGCCGCCAAGCTTACCCTAGTAAGGGAAGACCCCCCTGAAGTGGACAAAAATGAATGGCAACACATTGGCACCGTACAAACCATATACACATTGGACAATACCACCCAATTGGACGCCAATTCGTGCAAAGTTGATGGCAAATGTCATATGGCTATTGCCAGTTGTAACACTTCAAAAATCCAACAGGGGGTGAGTGCGCTACACCGTGGTTTTTCATATTGGAAATGGACATCAAGTCAACATCCAAAAGCAAAATTTTGAAAAAATGATTTTTTTGTCAAAAATTATCACCCCTTAAAAAAGTGCTTTCTGGACCGTTTTTCGAAATTCTTTCGATTTTTTTGTCAATTACACATGTGTAAGAACTGTATCAACATACTTTTGTCCAATTTTATTAGCATATATTTTTTTTTTTTACATGCGCATAAGAAATATGTTTTGTCCATTTACAATGTGATTTCATAGGAAGTCAAAAGTCAAAAGTCAAAAAAGTCCAAATTTAGTAAAAAACTTCACACACCCTTAAAAAAGTGCTTTCTGGACCGTTTTTCAAAATTCTTTCCATTTTTGTGTCAATTACACATGTATAAGAACTGTATCAACATACTTTTGTCCAATTTTATTAGCATATTTTTTTTTTTTTTACATGCGCATAAGAAATATGTTTTGTCCATTTACAATGTGATTTCATAGGAAGTCAAAAGTCAAAAGTCAAAAATGTCAAAATGTTGTAAAAAACTTCACACACCCTTAAAAAAGTGCTTTCTGGACCGTTTTTCAAAATTCTTTCCATTTTTGTGTCAATTACACATGTATAAGAACTGTATCAACATACTTTTGTCCAATTTTATTAGCCAAATTTTTTATTTATTTTTACATGCGCATAAGAAATATGTTTTGTCCATTTACAATGTGATTTCATATGAAGTCAAAAGTCGAAAATTTGAACTTTTTAAAAAACTTATCACCCCCTTCTTTCTGGACCGTTTTTTCGAAATTGTTTCGATTTTATGTCAATTCATCATGTGTTTTTTTGGGGCCAAATACCATAAGAAATTTGACATGCTCAAAAATCCTGCAGAAATGCAAAATTGACTGGCCAGATGAACTCGGGATGGCCTGGCAGTGATAGTTGCTCCTTTCCATTGCTCATTGTGTTGACTTCATCATGTCCATTTTGTGATGTTTTTTCACTGTTTAATCATATTGCAAGTGTACGGGCATTTGCAATATGGTTCAATGGGCATTTACCATATGAAATTTGACATGCTCAAAAATCCTGCAGAAATGCAAAATTGACTGGCCAGATGAACTCGGGATGGCCTGACAGTGATAGTTGCTCCTTTCCATCGCTCATTGTGTTGACTTCATCATGTCCATTTTGTGATGTTTTTTCACTGTTTAATCATATTGCAAGTGTACGGGCATTTGCAATATGGTTCAATGGGCATTTACCATATGAAATTTGACATGCTCAAAAATCCTGCAGAAATGCAAAATTGACTGGCCAGATGAACTCGGGATGGCCTGACAGTGATAGTTGCTCCTTTCCATCGCTCATTGTGTTGACTTCATCATGTCCATTTTGTGATGTTTTTTCACTGTTTAATCATATTGCAAGTGTACGGGCATTTGCAATATGGTTCAATGGGCATTTACCATATGAAATTTGACATGCTCAAAAATCCTGCAGAAATGCAAAATTGACTGGCCAGATGAACTCGGGATGGCCTGGCAGTGATAGTTGCTCCTTTCCATTGCTCATTGTGTTGACTTCATCATGTCCATTTTGTGATGTTTTTTCACTGTTTAATCATATTGCAAGTGTACGGGCATTTGCAATATGGTTCAATGGGCATTTACCATATGAAATTTGACATACTCAAAAATCCTGCAGAAATGCTAAATTGACTGGCCAGATGAACTCGGGATGGCCTGACAGTGATAGTTGCTCCTTTCCATCGCTCATTGTGTTGACTTCATCATGTCCATTTTGTGATGTTTTTTCACTGTTTAGTCATATTGCAAGTGTCTTGGCATTTGCAATATTGTTCAATGGGCATTTACCATATGAAATTTGACATGCTCAAAAATCCTGCAGAAATGCAAAATTGACTGGCCAGATGAACTCGGGATGGCCTGACAGTGATAGTTGCTCCTTTCCATCGCTCATTGTGTTGACTTCATCATGTCCATTTTGTGATGTTTTTTCACTGTTTAATCATATTGCAAGTGTACGGGCATTTGCAATATGGTTCAATGGGCATTTACCATATGAAATTTGACATGCTCAAAAATCCTGCAGAAATGCAAAATTGACTGGCCAGATGAACTCGGGATGGCCTGACAGTGATAGTTGCTCCTTTCCATCGCTCATTGTGTTGACTTCATCATGTCCATTTTGTGATGTTTTTTCACTGTTTAGTCATATTGCAAGTGTCTTGGCATTTGCAATATTGTTCAATGGGCATTTACCATATGAAATTTGACATGCTCAAAAATCCTGCAGAAATGCAAAATTGACTGGCCAGATGAACTCGGGATGGCCTGACAGTGATAGTTGCTCCTTTCCATCGCTCATTGTGTTGACTTCATCATGTCCATTTTGTGATGTTTTTCACTGTTGAATCATATTGCAAGTGTACGTGCATTGTTGTGCAACTGGTAACCCAAAAATAAAAATATGGTGATTTCATTATGTCCATTTGTTTATGTTTTCTTACTTTTGCAAAGTCACTGGGCATTTGCAATATGGTTCAATGGGCAGGTACCATCACGAATTTGTCATGCTATAAAAATCCTCAAGGAATGTGAAATTGACTGGCCCGATGAACTCGGGATGGCTGGGCAGTGATTCTGGTTAATCTCAGTCGCTCGTTAGGGTTGATTTCAGAATGTCACTTTGGTGATGGTACCTCACTGTTTAAACATATTGCAAATGGACAAGAGTCACCAGCAAGTCACCGTCCGTCAGTCAATTAGATATCATTCTGACACCAAACTGATACAAACTGACACCAAACCCACTTTTTCCAACTCGTTTAGTAGCCAACTATCACATACTTCAGAGCTGGCCCAAAATTCACAAAGCCTTCGGTTCAAACCAATAAAAAAACATAAAACACGTAGTTACGTTCTAGCTGCGGGTCCATTTCTTATGTTATGTGTAGGCCTAGCTGAGGCGACCCCGAATCCCAAGTTTCGGCTCGATCGGTCATTTGGTGTCCGAGCAAAACCCTAATTGGTGCTGAAAATCCACTTTTTTCCATGACTTGCTACGGGGTCCTTGAATGAGCTATCGGACAGAAACGTTGGGGTCCGTCTCTATGAAACGAGACGGTCGCAATGCACCTAGTCTTGCGTTTCTGAGACTTTTCTAAATGTCGTCATTTTCGTAACGGTCAAAATGAATTGAAGTCATTGCAAATGTACGAGGCTGTTTCTCGGTCCGAGAACCTTCTAGAGCCACGTAACTCACCACGCACTATTGACCGGAGGTCTAGAACAGGATTCTAAAGTTTCGGAACTCTAGGTCTGACGGTTCTTTTTTAGCTCGAACAAAGCTAACTATTGCAGTCACTGTCTGTCTCTACGCACCCCAATACGTCCCTCCATCCAAGTTGTGTTTTAGGGTGATTTATTTTTCCTTTGAAATTTTATGGGAAAAATGACTGATTTACAGTTCATGGGGGTTGCCTAATCACATATATGAAGTTTTGGAAAGATCTGACTTTTTTAACCCCTCGAAACAGCCCAAGAGACACCAATTATGACACTTCCGGTTGGCACAGGAAGCTATAAATCAACACATATCCTCACTGGGGTATGCTTTTACAGAATCCTGAGTTTTAAGTCCTTACGTTAAGAATTGACTGATTTACACAGGGTTGAATGCACTATGTCTATCAAACTGCAGGCAGGGTATGGATAAACACTTTTAGGGTGATTTTAACCACTTCCGGTTGGTCCAGGAAGCTTAGAATCAACACAGGTAGACCTCGTAGTGGCCTGATGGACTGTCATCGAAGACAGGTTCATACGACATTCATAACCCACATAGGCTTCAGGTTGAATTTAGGGGTGCAGGCAATGTATTCCTATGGGGAGAGAAGTCAATGCAAACTCTTTGAAGTAAACACCCTCTTTTAACTATTAAGGGTTAATGCCACACGGTCAACGTTAGGCTTGCACGGATCGGGAGGACCTTAGGAACGTACCTGAGGTCGAATTGTGCTTCTCACCCTAACGGTTCTCTCACTGTCACCCAAAAGCAAATGACGTTGTGGGGCAGGCTTCATTTTGGGCCTACTTTTCTAATGGTCGCTGCGCCTAGACCGAGCGAGCTACGGTCAAGCGGGATATCTCGTTGAACTCGGCACGGCCTAGAGATTATGTTTATGCCATTGCCTGCTCTCTGTGTCTTTGAGCACCGCACTTTATCACTCCATCCTTGCTGTGTGTGTATGTGAAAGCTTTTCTTTGACATCTGTTGGGAGAAATGACTGATTTACAGTTCATGAGGGTTACCTAGTCACACATATGAAGTTTTGGAGAGATGTGACTTTTCTAACCCTTCAAAACAGACAGTGTGACCCAATTAAAGGCACTTCCGGTTGGCACAGGAAGCTATAAGTAAACATATGTCTTGATTGACATAGAAACTTACAGAATCCTGAATTTTAAGTCTTTAAGTTAAGAATTGACTGATCTACGATCTACACAGGGTTGAATGTAGTCATGTTCACCTTTGAAGGTTATGTACATCAAAACACCTTTTGGGTTATAACCTGGTTAGGGGTGTTTGGCCTTTAGGCCTGTATGTCCCTTCATCCCATGAGAGAGAGTTTAACTTTTTAAGCCTCTCTGTGTCTTCTTATTCATAATCTTTAAATTTTTGGGTTACCAGATGCACAACAATCAGTATCCATCGTGAAATTTCAAAGTGTCCATAATGCACTCAGGTCGCCCCCGACAGAGAGAGGGCCGTAGTAGGGTGTTTCCATAGCGGGCATTAATATCAGAATGACCCTTAAATGCATTTAGGACCATATTTGAATTTTTGGGTTACCAGATGCACGGTTTCAATCACCAGGTGCACGGCTCTATTTCCTCCTCCAGCACTTGTCTAACAGTCCATAAAGCACCCAAGACGGCCCTGAGTGAAAGAGGGCAGTAGTAGGGTGCTCCTATAGCGGGCATTAAAATCAGAATGACCGTTAAATGCATTTATGACCATATTTGTATTTTTGGGTTACCAGATGCACGGTTTCAATCACCAGGTGCACGGCTCTATTTCCTCCTCCAGCACTTGTCTAACAGTCCATAAAGCACCCAGGACGGCCCTGAGTGAAAGAGGGCCGTAGTAGGGTGCTCCTATAGCGGGCATTAAAATCAGAATGACCGTTAAATGCATTTATGACCATATTTGTATTTTTGGGTTACCGGTTCCATAACAATCAGTATCCATCGTGAAATTTCAAAGTGTCCATAATGCACTCAGGTCGCCCCCGACAGAGAGAGGGCCGTAGTAGGGTGTTTCCATAGCGGGCATTAATATCAGAATGACCCTTAAATGCATTTAGGAACATATTTGAATTTTTGGGTTACCAGATGCACGTTTTCAATCACCAGGTGCACGGGTCTATTTCCTTTTGGGTTACCAGATGCACGGTTTCAATCACCAGGTGCACGGCTCTATTTCCTCCTCCAGCACTTGTCTAACAGTCCATAAAGCACCCAGGACGGCCCTGAGTGAAAGAGGGCCGTAGTAGGGTGCTCCTATAGCGGGCATTAAAATCAGAATGACCGTTAAATGCATTTATGACCATATTTGTATTTTTGGGTTACCAGATGCACGGTTTCAATCACCAGGTGCACGGCTCTATTTCCTCCTCCAGCACTTGTCTAACAGTCCATAAAGCACCCAGGACGGCCCTGAGTGAAAGAGGGCCGTAGTAGGGTGCTCCTATAGCGGGCATTAAAATCAGAATGACCGTTAAATGCATTTATGACCATATTTGTATTTTTGGGTTACCGGTTCCATAACAATCAGTATCCATCGTGAAATTTCAAAGTGTCCATAATGCACTCAGGTCGCCCCCGACAGAGAGAGGGCCGTAGTAGGGTGTTTCCATAGCGGGCATTAATATCAGAATGACCCTTAAATGCATTTAGGACCATATTTGAATTTTTGGGTTACCAGATGCACGTTTTCAATCACCAGGTGCACGGGTCTATTTCCTCTTGGGTTACCAGATGCACGTTTTCAATCACCAGGTGCACGGGTCTATTTCCTCCTCCAGCAGTTGGCTAACAGTCCATAAAGCACCCAGGACGGCCCTGAGTGAAAGAGGGCCGTAGTAGGGTGCTCCTATAGCGGGCATTAAAATCAGAATGACCGTTAAATGCATTTTGGGCCTTCTCTTTTTTCAAAGTCGCTGCACTCAGAACGAGCTACGGTCAAGCGGGGCGTCTCGTTGAACTCGGCACAGTCTGGGGACTGTGGTGATGCCATTTTTTGTGTTGATTTCAGAATGCCATTTTGGTGATGGTCCCTCTCCGTTTAAACACATTGCAAATGTACAAAAGTCAACTAGCAAGTCAGTGTCCATCAGTCAATTAGATGTCATTATGACACCAAACTGATATCAATTGACACCAAACCCACTTTTTCCTACTCATTTAGAAGCCAACTATCACATATGTCAGAGCAGGCCCATAATTCACAGCGCCTTCGGTTTAAAACATAATAAAAACGTAAAACACATAGTTACGTTCTAGCTGCGGGTCCAGGTCGGACATTATGTGTAGGCCTATGTGAGGCGACCCCGAATCCCGAGTTTCGGCTCGATAGGTCCTTCGGTGCCCGAGTAAAACCCTAATTGGTGCTGAAAATCCACTTTTTTCCATGCCTTGCTACGGGGTCCTTGAATGAGCTATCGGACAGAAACGTTGGGATCTGTCTCTATGGGCCGAGCCGGTTTCAATGCACCTAGCCTTGCGTCTCTGAGACTTTTCTAAATGTCGTCATTTTCGTAACGGTCAAAATGAATTGAAGTCATTGCAAATGTACGAGGCTGTTTCTCGGTCCGAGAACCTTCTAGAGCCACGTAACTCACCACGCACTATTGACCGGAGGTCTAGAACAGGATTCTAAAGTTTCGGAACTCTAGGTCTGACGGTTCTTTTTTAGCTCGAACAAAGCTAACTATTGCAGTCACTGTCTGTCTCTACGCACCCCAATACGTCCCTCCATCCAAGTTGTGTTTTAGGGTGATTTATTTTTCCTTTGAAATTTTATGGGAAAAATGACTGATTTACAGTTCATGGGGGTTGCCTAATCACATATATGAAGTTTTGGAAAGATCTGACTTTTTTAACCCCTCGAAACAGCCCAAGAGACACCAATTATGACACTTCCGGTTGGCACAGGAAGCTATAAATCAACACATATCCTCACTGGGGTATGCTTTTACAGAATCCTGAGTTTTAAGTCCTTACGTTAAGAATTGACTGATTTACACAGGGTTGAATGCACTATGTCTATCAAACTGCAGGCAGGGTATGGATAAACACTTTTAGGGTGATTTTAACCACTTCCGGTTGGTCCAGGAAGCTTAGAATCAACACAGGTAGACCTCGTAGTGGCCTGATGGACTGTCATCGAAGACAGGTTCATACGACATTCATAACCCACATAGGCTTCAGGTTGAATTTAGGGGTGCAGGCAATGTATTCCTATGGGGAGAGAAGTCAATGCAAACTCTTTGAAGTAAACACCCTCTTTTAACTATTAAGGGTTAATGCCACACGGTCAACGTTAGGCTTGCACGGATCGGGAGGACCTTAGGAACGTACCTGAGGTCGAATTGTGCTTCTCACCCTAACGGTTCTCTCACTGTCACCCAAAAGCAAATGACGTTGTGGGGCAGGCTTCATTTTGGGCCTACTTTCTAATGGTCGCTGCGCCTAGACCGAGCGAGCTACGGTCAAGCGGGATATCTCGTTGAACTCGGCACGGCCTAGAGATTATGTTTATGCCATTGCCTGCTCTCTGTGTCTTTGAGCACCGCACTTTATCACTCCATCCTTGCTGTGTGTGTATGTGAAAGCTTTTCTTTGACATCTGTTGGGAGAATGACTGATTTACAGTTCATGAGGGTTACCTAGTCACACATATGAAGTTTTGGAGAGATGTGACTTTTCTAACCCTTCAAAACAGACAGTGTGACCCAATTAAAGGCACTTCCGGTTGGCACAGGAAGCTATAAGTAAACATATGTCTTGATTGACATAGAAACTTACAGAATCCTGAATTTTAAGTCTTAAGTTAAGAATTGACGGATCTGCTCTTGTGTTGTTGACTTCATCATGTCCATTTTGTGATGTTTTTTCCTGTTTTGCATATTGCAAGTGTACGGGCATTTGCAATATGGGTTCAATGGGCATTTACCATATGAAATTTGACATACTCAAAAATCCTGCAGAAATGCTAAATTGACTGGCCAGATGAACTCGGGATGGCTTCCTGTGATATTGCTCCTTTCCATCGCTCATTGTGGTTGACTTCATCATGTCCATTTTGTGATGTTTTTTCACTGTTTAGTCATATTGCAAGTGTCTTGGCATTTGCAATATTGTTCAATGGGCATTTACCATATGAAATTTGACATGCTCAAAAATCCTGCAGAAATAACAAAATTGACTGGCCAGATGAACTCGGGATGCCTGACAGTGATAGTTGCTCCTTCCATCGCTCATTTGTGTTGACTTCATCATGTCCATTTTGTGATGTTTTTTCACTGTTTAATCATATTGCAAGTGTACGGCATTTGCAAATGGTTCAATGGGCATTTACCATATGAAATTTGACATGCTCAAAAATCCTGCAGAAATGCAAAATTGACTGGCCAGATGAACTCGGGATGGCCTGACAGTGATAGTTGCTCCTTTCCATCGCTCATTGTGTTGACTTCATCATGTCCATTTTGTGATGTTTTTTCACTGTTTAGTCATATTGCAAGTGTCTTGGCATTTGCAATATTGTTCAATGGGCATTTACCATATGAAATTTGACATGCTCAAAAATCCTGCAGAAATGCAAAATTGACTGGCCAGATGAACTCGGGATGGCCTGACAGTGATAGTTGCTCCTTTCCATCGCTCATTGTGTTGACTTCATCATGTCCATTTTGTGATGTTTTTTCACTGTTGAATCATATTGCAAGTGTACGTGCATTGTTGTGTGCAACTGGTAACCCAAAATAAAATATGGTGATTTCATTATGTCCATTTGTTTATGTTTTCTTACTTTTGCAAAGTCACTGGGCATTTGCAATATGGTTCAATGGGCAGGTACCATCACGAATTTGTCATGCTATAAAAATCCTCAAGGAATGTGAAATTGACTGGCCCGATGAACTCGGGATGGCTGGGCAGTGATTCTGGTTAATCTCAGTCGCTCGTTAGGGTTGATTTCAGAATGTCACTTTGGTGATGGTACCTCACTGTTTAAACATATTGCAAATGGACAAGAGTCACCAGCAAGTCACCGTCCGTCAGTCAATTAGATATCATTCTGACACCAAACTGATACAAACTGACACCAAACCCACTTTTTCCAACTCGTTTAGTAGCCAACTATCACATACTTCAGAGCTGGCCCAAAATTCACAAAGCCTTCGGTTCAAACCAATAAAAAAACATAAAACACGTAGTTACGTTCTAGCTGCGGGTCCATTTCTTATGTTATGTGTAGGCCTAGCTGAGGCGACCCCGAATCCCAAGTTTCGGCTCGATCGGTCATTTGGTGTCCGAGCAAAACCCTAATTGGTGCTGAAAATCCACTTTTTTCCATGACTTGCTACGGGGTCCTTGAATGAGCTATCGGACAGAAACGTTGGGGTCCGTCTCTATGAAACGAGACGGTCGCAATGCACCTAGTCTTGCGTTTCTGAGACTTTTCTAAATGTCGTCATTTTCGTAACGGTCAAAATGAATTGAAGTCATTGCAAATGTACGAGGCTGTTTCTCGGTCCGAGAACCTTCTAGAGCCACGTAACTCACCACGCACTATTGACCGGAGGTCTAGAACAGGATTCTAAAGTTTCGGAACTCTAGGTCTGACGGTTCTTTTTTAGCTCGAACAAAGCTAACTATTGCAGTCACTGTCTGTCTCTACGCACCCCAATACGTCCCTCCATCCAAGTTGTGTTTTAGGGTGATTTATTTTTCCTTTGAAATTTTATGGGAAAAATGACTGATTTACAGTTCATGGGGGTTGCCTAATCACATATATGAAGTTTTGGAAAGATCTGACTTTTTTAACCCCTCGAAACAGCCCAAGAGACACCAATTATGACACTTCCGGTTGGCACAGGAAGCTATAAATCAACACATATCCTCACTGGGGTATGCTTTTACAGAATCCTGAGTTTTAAGTCCTTACGTTAAGAATTGACTGATTTACACAGGGTTGAATGCACTATGTCTATCAAACTGCAGGCAGGGTATGGATAAACACTTTTAGGGTGATTTTAACCACTTCCGGTTGGTCCAGGAAGCTTAGAATCAACACAGGTAGACCTCGTAGTGGCCTGATGGACTGTCATCGAAGACAGGTTCATACGACATTCATAACCCACATAGGCTTCAGGTTGAATTTAGGGGTGCAGGCAATGTATTCCTATGGGGAGAGAAGTCAATGCAAACTCTTTGAAGTAAACACCCTCTTTTAACTATTAAGGGTTAATGCCACACGGTCAACGTTAGGCTTGCACGGATCGGGAGGACCTTAGGAACGTACCTGAGGTCGAATTGTGCTTCTCACCCTAACGGTTCTCTCACTGTCACCCAAAAGCAAATGACGTTGTGGGGCAGGCTTCATTTTGGGCCTACTTTTCTAATGGTCGCTGCGCCTAGACCGAGCGAGCTACGGTCAAGCGGGATATCTCGTTGAACTCGGCACGGCCTAGAGATTATGTTTATGCCATTGCCTGCTCTCTGTGTCTTTGAGCACCGCACTTTATCACTCCATCCTTGCTGTGTGTGTATGTGAAAGCTTTTCTTTGACATCTGTTGGGAGAAATGACTGATTTACAGTTCATGAGGGTTACCTAGTCACACATATGAAGTTTTGGAGAGATGTGACTTTTCTAACCCTTCAAAACAGACAGTGTGACCCAATTAAAGGCACTTCCGGTTGGCACAGGAAGCTATAAGTAAACATATGTCTTGATTGACATAGAAACTTACAGAATCCTGAATTTTAAGTCTTTAAGTTAAGAATTGACTGATCTACGATCTACACAGGGTTGAATGTAGTCATGTTCACCTTTGAAGGTTATGTACATCAAAACACCTTTTGGGTTATAACCTGGTTAGGGGTGTTTGGCCTTTAGGCCTGTATGTCCCTTCATCCCATGAGAGAGAGTTTAACTTTTTAAGCCTCTCTGTGTCTTCTTATTCATAATCTTTAAATTTTTGGGTTACCAGATGCACAACAATCAGTATCCATCGTGAAATTTCAAAGTGTCCATAATGCACTCAGGTCGCCCCCGACAGAGAGAGGGCCGTAGTAGGGTGTTTCCATAGCGGGCATTAATATCAGAATGACCCTTAAATGCATTTAGGACCATATTTGAATTTTTGGGTTACCAGATGCACGGTTTCAATCACCAGGTGCACGGCTCTATTTCCTCCTCCAGCACTTGTCTAACAGTCCATAAAGCACCCAAGACGGCCCTGAGTGAAAGAGGGCAGTAGTAGGGTGCTCCTATAGCGGGCATTAAAATCAGAATGACCGTTAAATGCATTTATGACCATATTTGTATTTTTGGGTTACCAGATGCACGGTTTCAATCACCAGGTGCACGGCTCTATTTCCTCCTCCAGCACTTGTCTAACAGTCCATAAAGCACCCAGGACGGCCCTGAGTGAAAGAGGGCCGTAGTAGGGTGCTCCTATAGCGGGCATTAAAATCAGAATGACCGTTAAATGCATTTATGACCATATTTGTATTTTTGGGTTACCGGTTCCATAACAATCAGTATCCATCGTGAAATTTCAAAGTGTCCATAATGCACTCAGGTCGCCCCCGACAGAGAGAGGGCCGTAGTAGGGTGTTTCCATAGCGGGCATTAATATCAGAATGACCCTTAAATGCATTTAGGAACATATTTGAATTTTTGGGTTACCAGATGCACGTTTTCAATCACCAGGTGCACGGGTCTATTTCCTTTTGGGTTACCAGATGCACGGTTTCAATCACCAGGTGCACGGCTCTATTTCCTCCTCCAGCACTTGTCTAACAGTCCATAAAGCACCCAGGACGGCCCTGAGTGAAAGAGGGCCGTAGTAGGGTGCTCCTATAGCGGGCATTAAAATCAGAATGACCGTTAAATGCATTTATGACCATATTTGTATTTTTGGGTTACCAGATGCACGGTTTCAATCACCAGGTGCACGGCTCTATTTCCTCCTCCAGCACTTGTCTAACAGTCCATAAAGCACCCAGGACGGCCCTGAGTGAAAGAGGGCCGTAGTAGGGTGCTCCTATAGCGGGCATTAAAATCAGAATGACCGTTAAATGCATTTATGACCATATTTGTATTTTTGGGTTACCGGTTCCATAACAATCAGTATCCATCGTGAAATTTCAAAGTGTCCATAATGCACTCAGGTCGCCCCCGACAGAGAGAGGGCCGTAGTAGGGTGTTTCCATAGCGGGCATTAATATCAGAATGACCCTTAAATGCATTTAGGACCATATTTGAATTTTTGGGTTACCAGATGCACGTTTTCAATCACCAGGTGCACGGGTCTATTTCCTCTTGGGTTACCAGATGCACGTTTTCAATCACCAGGTGCACGGGTCTATTTCCTCCTCCAGCAGTTGGCTAACAGTCCATAAAGCACCCAGGACGGCCCTGAGTGAAAGAGGGCCGTAGTAGGGTGCTCCTATAGCGGGCATTAAAATCAGAATGACCGTTAAATGCATTTTGGGCCTTCTCTTTTTTCAAAGTCGCTGCACTCAGAACGAGCTACGGTCAAGCGGGGCGTCTCGTTGAACTCGGCACAGTCTGGGGACTGTGGTGATGCCATTTTTTGTGTTGATTTCAGAATGCCATTTTGGTGATGGTCCCTCTCCGTTTAAACACATTGCAAATGTACAAAAGTCAACTAGCAAGTCAGTGTCCATCAGTCAATTAGATGTCATTATGACACCAAACTGATATCAATTGACACCAAACCCACTTTTTCCTACTCATTTAGAAGCCAACTATCACATATGTCAGAGCAGGCCCATAATTCACAGCGCCTTCGGTTTAAAACATAATAAAAACGTAAAACACATAGTTACGTTCTAGCTGCGGGTCCAGGTCGGACATTATGTGTAGGCCTATGTGAGGCGACCCCGAATCCCGAGTTTCGGCTCGATAGGTCCTTCGGTGCCCGAGTAAAACCCTAATTGGTGCTGAAAATCCACTTTTTTCCATGCCTTGCTACGGGGTCCTTGAATGAGCTATCGGACAGAAACGTTGGGATCTGTCTCTATGGGCCGAGCCGGTTTCAATGCACCTAGCCTTGCGTCTCTGAGACTTTTCTAAATGTCGTCATTTTCGTAACGGTCAAAATGAATTGAAGTCATTGCAAATGTACGAGGCTGTTTCTCGGTCCGAGAACCTTCTAGAGCCACGTAACTCACCACGCACTATTGACCGGAGGTCTAGAACAGGATTCTAAAGTTTCGGAACTCTAGGTCTGACGGTTCTTTTTTAGCTCGAACAAAGCTAACTATTGCAGTCACTGTCTGTCTCTACGCACCCCAATACGTCCCTCCATCCAAGTTGTGTTTTAGGGTGATTTATTTTTCCTTTGAAATTTTATGGGAAAAATGACTGATTTACAGTTCATGGGGGTTGCCTAATCACATATATGAAGTTTTGGAAAGATCTGACTTTTTTAACCCCTCGAAACAGCCCAAGAGACACCAATTATGACACTTCCGGTTGGCACAGGAAGCTATAAATCAACACATATCCTCACTGGGGTATGCTTTTACAGAATCCTGAGTTTTAAGTCCTTACGTTAAGAATTGACTGATTTACACAGGGTTGAATGCACTATGTCTATCAAACTGCAGGCAGGGTATGGATAAACACTTTTAGGGTGATTTTAACCACTTCCGGTTGGTCCAGGAAGCTTAGAATCAACACAGGTAGACCTCGTAGTGGCCTGATGGACTGTCATCGAAGACAGGTTCATACGACATTCATAACCCACATAGGCTTCAGGTTGAATTTAGGGGTGCAGGCAATGTATTCCTATGGGGAGAGAAGTCAATGCAAACTCTTTGAAGTAAACACCCTCTTTTAACTATTAAGGGTTAATGCCACACGGTCAACGTTAGGCTTGCACGGATCGGGAGGACCTTAGGAACGTACCTGAGGTCGAATTGTGCTTCTCACCCTAACGGTTCTCTCACTGTCACCCAAAAGCAAATGACGTTGTGGGGCAGGCTTCATTTTGGGCCTACTTTTCTAATGGTCGCTGCGCCTAGACCGAGCGAGCTACGGTCAAGCGGGATATCTCGTTGAACTCGGCACGGCCTAGAGATTATGTTTATGCCATTGCCTGCTCTCTGTGTCTTTGAGCACCGCACTTTATCACTCCATCCTTGCTGTGTGTGTATGTGAAAGCTTTTCTTTGACATCTGTTGGGAGAAATGACTGATTTACAGTTCATGAGGGTTACCTAGTCACACATATGAAGTTTTGGAGAGATGTGACTTTTCTAACCCTTCAAAACAGACAGTGTGACCCAATTAAAGGCACTTCCGGTTGGCACAGGAAGCTATAAGTAAACATATGTCTTGATTGACATAGAAACTTACAGAATCCTGAATTTTAAGTCTTTAAGTTAAGAATTGACTGATCTACGATCTACACAGGGTTGAATGTAGTCATGTTCACCTTTGAAGGTTATGTACATCAAAACACCTTTTGGGTTATAACCTGGTTAGGGGTGTTTGGCCTTTAGGCCTGTATGTCCCTTCATCCCATGAGAGAGAGTTTAACTTTTTAAGCCTCTCTGTGTCTTCTTATTCATAATCTTTAAATTTTTGGGTTACCAGATGCACAACAATCAGTATCCATCGTGAAATTTCAAAGTGTCCATAATGCACTCAGGTCGCCCCTGACAGAGAGAGGGCCATAGTAGGGTGTTTCCATAGCGGGCATTAATATCAGAATGACCCTTAAATGCATTTAGGACCATATTTGAATTTTTGGGTTACCAGATGCACGGTTTCAATCACCAGGTGCACGGCTCTATTTCCTCCTCCAGCACTTGTCTAACAGTCCATAAAGCACCCAGGACGGCCCTGAGTGAAAGAGGGCCGTAGTAGGGTGCTCCTATAGCGGGCATTAAAATCAGAATGACCGTTAAATGCATTTATGACCATATTTGTATTTTTGGGTTACCAGATGCACGGTTTCAATCACCAGGTGCACGGCTCTATTTCCTCCTCCAGCACTTGTCTAACAGTCCATAAAGCACCCAGGACGGCCCTGAGTGAAAGAGGGCCGTAGTAGGGTGCTCCTATAGCGGGCATTAAAATCAGAATGACCGTTAAATGCATTTATGACCATATTTGTATTTTTGGGTTACCGGTTCCATAACAATCAGTATCCATCGTGAAATTTCAAAGTGTCCATAATGCACTCAGGTCGCCCCCGACAGAGAGAGGGCCGTAGTAGGGTGTTTCCATAGCGGGCATTAATATCAGAATGACCCTTAAATGCATTTAGGACCATATTTGAATTTTTGGGTTACCAGATGCACGTTTTCAATCACCAGGTGCACGGGTCTATTTCCTCTTGGGTTACCAGATGCACGTTTTCAATCACCAGGTGCACGGGTCTATTTCCTCCTCCAGCACTTGGCTAACAGTCCATAAAGCACCCAGGACGGCCCTGAGTGAAAGAGGGCCGTAGTAGGGTGCTCCTATAGCGGGCATTAAAATCAGAATGACCGTTAAATGCATTTTGGGCCTTCTCTTTTTTCAAAGTCGCTGCACTCAGAACGAGCTACGGTCAAGCGGGGCGTCTCGTTGAACTCGGCACAGTCTGGGGACTGTGGTGATGCCATTTTTTGTGTTGATTTCAGAATGCCATTTTGGTGATGGTCCCTCTCCGTTTAAACACATTGCAAATGTACAAAAGTCAACTAGCAAGTCAGTGTCCATCAGTCAATTAGATGTCATTATGACACCAAACTGATATCAATTGACACCAAACCCACTTTTTCCTACTCATTTAGAAGCCAACTATCACATATGTCAGAGCAGGCCCATAATTCACAGCGCCTTCGGTTTAAAACATAATAAAAACGTAAAACACATAGTTACGTTCTAGCTGCGGGTCCAGGTCGGACATTATGTGTAGGCCTATGTGAGGCGACCCCGAATCCCGAGTTTCGGCTCGATAGGTCCTTCGGTGCCCGAGTAAAACCCTAATTGGTGCTGAAAATCCACTTTTTTCCATGCCTTGCTACGGGGTCCTTGAATGAGCTATCGGACAGAAACGTTGGGATCTGTCTCTATGGGCCGAGCCGGTTTCAATGCACCTAGCCTTGCGTCTCTGAGACTTTTCTAAATGTCGTCATTTTCGTAACGGTCAAAATGAATTGAAGTCATTGCAAATGTACGAGGCTGTTTCTCGGTCCGAGAACCTTCTAGAGCCACGTAACTCACCACGCACTATTGACCGGAGGTCTAGAACAGGATTCTAAAGTTTCGGAACTCTAGGTCTGACGGTTCTTTTTTAGCTCGAACAAAGCTAACTATTGCAGTCACTGTCTGTCTCTACGCACCCCAATACGTCCCTCCATCCAAGTTGTGTTTTAGGGTGATTTATTTTTCCTTTGAAATTTTATGGGAAAAATGACTGATTTACAGTTCATGGGGGTTGCCTAATCACATATATGAAGTTTTGGAAAGATCTGACTTTTTTAACCCCTCGAAACAGCCCAAGAGACACCAATTATGACACTTCCGGTTGGCACAGGAAGCTATAAATCAACACATATCCTCACTGGGGTATGCTTTTACAGAATCCTGAGTTTTAAGTCCTTACGTTAAGAATTGACTGATTTACACAGGGTTGAATGCACTATGTCTATCAAACTGCAGGCAGGGTATGGATAAACACTTTTAGGGTGATTTTAACCACTTCCGGTTGGTCCAGGAAGCTTAGAATCAACACAGGTAGACCTCGTAGTGGCCTGATGGACTGTCATCGAAGACAGGTTCATACGACATTCATAACCCACATAGGCTTCAGGTTGAATTTAGGGGTGCAGGCAATGTATTCCTATGGGGAGAGAAGTCAATGCAAACTCTTTGAAGTAAACACCCTCTTTTAACTATTAAGGGTTAATGCCACACGGTCAACGTTAGGCTTGCACGGATCGGGAGGACCTTAGGAACGTACCTGAGGTCGAATTGTGCTTCTCACCCTAACGGTTCTCTCACTGTCACCCAAAAGCAAATGACGTTGTGGGGCAGGCTTCATTTTGGGCCTACTTTTCTAATGGTCGCTGCGCCTAGACCGAGCGAGCTACGGTCAAGCGGGATATCTCGTTGAACTCGGCACGGCCTAGAGATTATGTTTATGCCATTGCCTGCTCTCTGTGTCTTTGAGCACCGCACTTTATCACTCCATCCTTGCTGTGTGTGTATGTGAAAGCTTTTCTTTGACATCTGTTGGGAGAAATGACTGATTTACAGTTCATGAGGGTTACCTAGTCACACATATGAAGTTTTGGAGAGATGTGACTTTTCTAACCCTTCAAAACAGACAGTGTGACCCAATTAAAGGCACTTCCGGTTGGCACAGGAAGCTATAAGTAAACATATGTCTTGATTGACATAGAAACTTACAGAATCCTGAATTTTAAGTCTTTAAGTTAAGAATTGACTGATCTACGATCTACACAGGGTTGAATGTAGTCATGTTCACCTTTGAAGGTTATGTACATCAAAACACCTTTTGGGTTATAACCTGGTTAGGGGTGTTTGGCCTTTAGGCCTGTATGTCCCTTCATCCCATGAGAGAGAGTTTAACTTTTTAAGCCTCTCTGTGTCTTCTTATTCATAATCTTTAAATGTTTGGGTTACCAGATGCACAACAATCAGTATCCATCGTGAAATTTCAAAGTGTCCATAATGCACTCAGGTCGCCCCCGACAGAGAGAGGGCCGTAGTAGGGTGTTTCCATAGCGGGCATTAATATCAGAATGACCCTTAAATGCATTTAGGACCATATTTGAATTTTTGGGTTACCAGATGCACGGTTTCAATCACCAGGTGCACGGCTCTATTTCCTCCTCCAGCACTTGTCTAACAGTCCATAAAGCACCCAGGACGGCCCTGAGTGAAAGAGGGCAGTAGTAGGGTGCTCCTATAGCGGGCATTAAAATCAGAATGACCGTTAAATGCATTTATGACCATATTTGTATTTTTGGGTTACCAGATGCACGGTTTCAATCACCAGGTGCACGGCTCTATTTCCTCCTCCAGCACTTGTCTAACAGTCCATAAAGCACCCAGGACGGCCCTGAGTGAAAGAGGGCCGTAGTAGGGTGCTCCTATAGCGGGCATTAAAATCAGAATGACCCTTAAATGCATTTAGGAACATATTTGAATTTTTGGGTTACCAGATGCACGTTTTCAATCACCAGGTGCACGGGTCTATTTCCTTTTGGGTTACCAGATGCACGGTTTCAATCACCAGGTGCACGGCTCTATTTCCTCCTCCAGCACTTGTCTAACAGTCCATAAAGCACCCAGGACGGCCCTGAGTGAAAGAGGGCCGTAGTAGGGTGCTCCTATAGCGGGCATTAAAATCAGAATGACCGTTAAATGCATTTATGACCATATTTGTATTTTTGGGTTACCAGATGCACGGTTTCAATCACCAGGTGCACGGCTCTATTTCCTCCTCCAGCACTTGTCTAACAGTCCATAAAGCACCCAGGACGGCCCTGAGTGAAAGAGGGCCGTAGTAGGGTGCTCCTATAGCGGGCATTAAAATCAGAATGACCGTTAAATGCATTTATGACCATATTTGTATTTTTGGGTTACCGGTTCCATAACAATCAGTATCCATCGTGAAATTTCAAAGTGTCCATAATGCACTCAGGTCGCCCCCGACAGAGAGAGGGCCGTAGTAGGGTGTTTCCATAGCGGGCATTAATATCAGAATGACCCTTAAATGCATTTAGGACCATATTTGAATTTTTGGGTTACCAGATGCACGTTTTCAATCACCAGGTGCACGGGTCTATTTCCTCTTGGGTTACCAGATGCACGTTTTCAATCACCAGGTGCACGGGTCTATTTCCTCCTCCAGCACTTGGCTAACAGTCCATAAAGCACCCAGGACGGCCCTGAGTGAAAGAGGGCCGTAGTAGGGTGCTCCTATAGCGGGCATTAAAATCAGAATGACCGTTAAATGCATTTTGGGCCTTCTCTTTTTTCAAAGTCGCTGCACTCAGAACGAGCTACGGTCAAGCGGGGCGTCTCGTTGAACTCGGCACAGTCTGGGGACTGTGGTGATGCCATTTTTTGTGTTGATTTCAGAATGCCATTTTGGTGATGGTCCCTCTCCGTTTAAACACATTGCAAATGTACAAAAGTCAACTAGCAAGTCAGTGTCCATCAGTCAATTAGATGTCATTATGACACCAAACTGATATCAATTGACACCAAACCCACTTTTTCCTACTCATTTAGAAGCCAACTATCACATATGTCAGAGCAGGCCCATAATTCACAGCGCCTTCGGTTTAAAACATAATAAAAACGTAAAACACATAGTTACGTTCTAGCTGCGGGTCCAGGTCGGACATTATGTGTAGGCCTATGTGAGGCGACCCCGAATCCCGAGTTTCGGCTCGATAGGTCCTTCGGTGCCCGAGTAAAACCCTAATTGGTGCTGAAAATCCACTTTTTTCCATGCCTTGCTACGGGGTCCTTGAATGAGCTATCGGACAGAAACGTTGGGATCTGTCTCTATGGGCCGAGCCGGTTTCAATGCACCTAGCCTTGCGTCTCTGAGACTTTTCTAAATGTCGTCATTTTCGTAACGGTCAAAATGAATTGAAGTCATTGCAAATGTACGAGGCTGTTTCTCGGTCCGAGAACCTTCTAGAGCCACGTAACTCACCACGCACTATTGACCGGAGGTCTAGAACAGGATTCTAAAGTTTCGGAACTCTAGGTCTGACGGTTCTTTTTTAGCTCGAACAAAGCTAACTATTGCAGTCACTGTCTGTCTCTACGCACCCCAATACGTCCCTCCATCCAAGTTGTGTTTTAGGGTGATTTATTTTTCCTTTGAAATTTTATGGGAAAAATGACTGATTTACAGTTCATGGGGGTTGCCTAATCACATATATGAAGTTTTGGAAAGATCTGACTTTTTTAACCCCTCGAAACAGCCCAAGAGACACCAATTATGACACTTCCGGTTGGCACAGGAAGCTATAAATCAACACATATCCTCACTGGGGTATGCTTTTACAGAATCCTGAGTTTTAAGTCCTTACGTTAAGAATTGACTGATTTACACAGGGTTGAATGCACTATGTCTATCAAACTGCAGGCAGGGTATGGATAAACACTTTTAGGGTGATTTTAACCACTTCCGGTTGGTCCAGGAAGCTTAGAATCAACACAGGTAGACCTCGTAGTGGCCTGATGGACTGTCATCGAAGACAGGTTCATACGACATTCATAACCCACATAGGCTTCAGGTTGAATTTAGGGGTGCAGGCAATGTATTCCTATGGGGAGAGAAGTCAATGCAAACTCTTTGAAGTAAACACCCTCTTTTAACTATTAAGGGTTAATGCCACACGGTCAACGTTAGGCTTGCACGGATCGGGAGGACCTTAGGAACGTACCTGAGGTCGAATTGTGCTTCTCACCCTAACGGTTCTCTCACTGTCACCCAAAAGCAAATGACGTTGTGGGGCAGGCTTCATTTTGGGCCTACTTTTCTAATGGTCGCTGCGCTTAGACCGAGCGAGCTACGGTCAAGCGGGATATCTCGTTGAACTCGGCACGGCCTAGAGATTATGTTTATGCCATTGCCTGCTCTCTGTGTCTTTGAGCACCGCACTTTATCACTCCATCCTTGCTGTGTGTGTGTGTGAGAGCTTTTCTTTGACATCTGCTGGGAGAAATGACTGATTTACAGTTTAGGAGGGTTACCTAGTCACACATATGAAGTTTTGGAGAGATGTGACTTTTCTAACCCTTCAAAACAGACAGTGTGACCCAATTAAAGGCACTTCCGGTTGGCACAGGAAGCTATAAGTAAACACATGTCTTGATTGACATAGAAACTTACAGAATCCTGAGTTTTAAGTCTTTAAGTTAAGAATTGACTGATCTACGATCTACACAGGGTTCAATGTAGTCATTTTCACCTTTGAAGGTTATGTACATCAAAACACCTTTTGGGTTAATTTAACCACTTCCGTTTGCTTCAGGAAGCTTAGAATTGGCACAGGTAGACCTCATAGTGGTCTGATGGACTGTCATAGAAGACAGGTTCATAAGGCATTCATAACCCACATAGGCTTCAGGTTGAATTTAGGGGTGCAGGCAATGTATTCCTATGGGGAGAGAAGTCAATGCAAACTCTTTGAAGTAAACACCTTCTTTTAACTATTAAGGGTTAATGCCACACGGTCAACGTTAGGCTTGCACGGATCGGGAGGACCTCAGGTACGTTCCTGAGGTCGAATTGTGCTTCTCACCTTAACGGTTCTCTCACTGTCACCCAAAAACAAATCACATTGAGGGCCAGCCTTCATTTTGGGCCTACTTTTCTAATGGTCGCTGTGCTTAGACCGAGCGAGCTACGGTCAAGCGGGGCATCTTGTTGAACTCGGCACGGCCTAGAGAATATGGAAATGCCATTGTAGGCTTTGTGTGTCTTTAAGCACCGCACTTTGTCACTCCATCCTTGCTGAGTGTGTGTTTCTGTGTGTGTGTGTGTGAGAGAGAGCTTTTCTTTGACATCTGTTGGGAGAAATGACTGCCTTACAGTTTATGGGGGTTGCCTAATCACACATATGAAGTTTTGAAAAGATCTGACCTTTTTAACCCTTGGAAAATGCCACTGTGACACCATTTAAGGCACTTCCGGTTGGCACAGGAAGCTATAAATAAACTCATATCCTGATTGAGGTATGCCTTTACATAATCCTGAGTTTTAAGTCTTTACGTTAAGAACTGAGTTATTTACGGGGTGTTTAGGGAGTGTGTGTTATTTCAGAAAATCATAAAAAATCACAGAAATCTCGCAGAGCTCCGAAGCACACTTTAAAAAGATTCGTAAGAACACCCTGCAACTGGATCTGTAACCGTTGAAAAAAAAAACACCTATCCGTGAACATCACCAATCTGTCGTTGTACGATTTCTCTTAAATGACGATAGATAAATGGCTGTTTTTTTTTTTATTGACACCGGAGGCTCCTTGACTTTGACGTGAAGTGGAAAAATAATTTCTCTATTTTCATTTTGGACCTTTAATCCCAGATAAATGGCCATAACTCAAAAACCGTTGAGGCCTAGACGCCATCTTGTTCGGGGCCAACTGCCCGTTATGCCAAACCTACGCTCACCGAGTTTCGGCTTTGAAATATTTTCAGTTTTCGAGATAAGGCCCCGTCGTGAATCGTGATGTTTTGTCCAATTGCAATATGATTGCTTATGCCCTCTTGTGGGAATTTCCGGGACAGCGGCAAAATGACCAAAATCTTATTATTTTTGTAAAACGGAAACCGAATGTCCGACAAAGTTCATTTGATGACTTCCCGGTAGGTCCGGCCCTGCCGCTCGGCCCGACGCCGTCCGCGAATTTTACAAACGATTTCGGACGTCTAGTAAGGGACCGTACATTTGCAATATGGACTTTCTCACTAACCATATGGCACCTGCCGAAATCTTCCCTTAAGGTATGTAAAACTGACTATCCTACCGATCCTCGACTTCGGCGATGTCATCTACAAAATGGCTTCCAACACTCTACTCAGCAAACTGGATGCAGTCTATCACAGTGCCATCCGTTTTGTCACTAAAGCACCTTATACTACCCACCACTGCGACTTGTATGCTCTAGTCGGCTGGCCCTCGCTACATATTCGTCGCCAGACTCACTGGCTCCAGGTCATCTACAAGTCTATGCTAGGTAAAGCTCCGCCTTATCTCAGCTCACTGGTCACGATTGCAACACCCATCCGTAGCACGCGCTCCAGCAGGTGTATCTCACTGATCATCCCTAAAGCCAACACCTCATTTGGCCGCCTTTCGTTCCAGTACTCTGCTGCCTGTGACTGGAACGAATTGCAAAAATCGCTGAAGTTGGAGACTTTTATCTCCCTCACCAACTTCAAACATCAGCTATCTGAGCAGCTAACCGATCGCTGCAGCTGTACATAGTCTATTGGTAAATAGTCCACCCTTTTCACCTACCTCATCCCCATACTGTTTCTATTTATTTACTTTTCTGCTCTTCTGCACACCATTATCTCTACCTGTACATGACCATCTGATCTTTTATCACTCCAGTGTTAATCTGCAAAATTGTAATTATTTGCCTACCTCCTCATGCCTTTTGCACACATTGTATATAGACCCCCCCTTCGTTTTCTACTGTGTTATTGACTTGTTAATTGTTTACTCCATGTGTAACTCTTTGTTGTATGCTCACACTGCTATGCTTTATCTTGGCCAGGTCGCAGTTGCAAATGAGAACTTGTTCTCAACTAGCCTACCTGGTTAAATAAAGGTGAAATAAAAAATAAATAAAAAGATCTCCTGTCTCTATTATATTTTGACAGACCAGGTAGATATTCTGTCTCTATGATATTTTGACACACCAGCTAGATCTACTGTCTCTATTATATGTTGACAGTCCAGCTAGATCTACTGTCTCTATTATATTATGACAGACCAGCTAGATCTACTGTCTCTGTTATATTATGACAGATCAGGTAGATATACTGTCTCTATTATTTATGACAGACCAGCTAGATCTACTGTCTCTATTATAATATGACAGAGCAGCTAGATCTATTATCTCTATTATATTATGTCAGACCAGCTAGATCTACTGTCTCTATTATATTATGACAGACCAGCTAGATCTACTGTCTCTATTATATTATGACAGACCAGCTTGATCTACTTTCTCTATTATATTAATGCAGACCAGCTAGATCTATTGTCTCTATTATATTATGACAGACCAGCTAGATCTACTGTCTCTATTATATTATGACAAACCAGCTAGATCTACTGTCTCTATTATATTTTGACAGACCAGGTAGATCTACTGTCTCTATTATATTATGACAGACCAGCTAGATCTACTGTCTCTGTTAATTATGACAGACCAGGTAGATATACTCTCTCTATTATATTATGACAGACCAGCTAGATCTACTGTCTCTATTATATTATGACACACCAGCTAGATCTACTGTCTCTATTATATTTTGACAGACCAGCTAGATCTACTGTCTCTATTATATTATGACAGACCAGCTAGATCTACTGTCTCTATTATATTATGACAGACCAGCTAGATCTACTTTCTCTATTATATTATGACAAACCAGCTAGATCTACTGTCTCTATTATAATATGACAGACCAGCTAGATCTACTGTCTCTGTTATATTATGACAGACCAGCTAGATCTACTGTCTCTATTATATTATGACAGACCAGCTAGATTATATGAAAGAACAGCTAGCTCTACTGTCTCTATTATATTATGACAGACAGCTAGATCTACTGTCTCTATTATATTATGACAGACCAGCTAGATCTACTGTCTCTATTATATATGACAGACCAGCCTAGATCTACTGTCTCTATTATATTATGAAGACCAGCTAGATCTACTGTCTCTATTATATTATGACAGACCAGCTAGATCTACTGTCTCTATTATATTAAGACAGACCAGCTAGATCTACTGTCTCTATTATATATGACAGACCAGCTAGATCTACTGTCTCTAATTATATTATGACAGACCAGCTAGATCTACTGTCTCTATTATATTATGACAGACCAGCTAGATCTACTGTCTCTATTATATTATGACAGACCAGCTAGCTCTACTGTCTCTATTATATTATGACAGACCAGCTAGATCTACTGTCTCTATTATATTATGACAGACCAGCTAGATCTACTGTCTCTATTATATTATGACAGACCAGCTAGATCTACTGTCTCTATTATATTATGACAGACCAGCTAGATCTACTGTCTCTATTATATTATGACAGACCAGCTAGATCTACTGTCTCTATTATATTATGACAGACCAGCTAGATCTACTGTCTCTATTATATTATGACAGACCAGCTAGATCTACTGTCTCTATTATATTATGACAGACCAGCTAGATCTACTGTCTCTATTATATTATGACAGACCAGCTAGATCTACTGTCTCTATTATATTATGACAGACCAGCTAGATCTACTGTCTCTATTATATTATGACAGACCAGCTAGATCTACTGTCTCTATTATATTATGACAGACCAGCTAGATCTACTGTCTCTATTATATTATGACAGACCAGCTAGATCTACTGTCTCTATTATATTATGACAGACCAGCTAGATCTACTGTCTCTATTATATTATGACAGACCAGCTAGATCTACTGTCTCTATTATATTATGACAGACCAGCTAGATCTACTGTCTCTATTATATTATGACAGACCAGCTAGATCTACTGTCTCTATTATATTATGACAGACCAGCTAGATCTACTGTCTCTATTATATTATGACAGACCAGCTAGATCTACTGTCTCTATTAATAGTTTGACAGACCAGCTAGCTCTACTGTCTCTATTATATTATGACAGACAGCTAGATCTACTGTCTCTATTATATAAGACAACCAGTTAGTCTACTGTCTCTATTATATTATGGACAGACCAGCTAGATCTATTGTCTCTATTATATTATGACAGACCAGCTAGATCTACTGTCTCTATTATATTATGACAGACCAGCTAGATCTACTGTCTCGATTATCTTAAGACAGACCAGTAGATCTACTGTCTCTATTATATATGACAGACCAGCTAGATCTATTGTCTCTATTATATTATGACAGACCAGCTAGATCTACTGTCTCTATTATATTATGACAAACCAGCTAGATCTACTGTCTCTATTATATTTTGACAGACCAGGTAGATCTACTGTTCTATTATTTATGACAGACCAGCTAGATCTACTGTCTCTGTTATATTATGACCGACCAGGTAGATATTACTGTCTCTATTATAATTATGACAGACCAGCTAGATCTACTGTCTCTATTATATATGACAGACCAGCTAGATCTATTGTCTCTATTATATTATGACAGACCAGCTAGATCTACTGTCTCTATTATATATGACAAACCAGATAGAATCTACTGTCTCTATTATATTTTGACCAGACCAGGTAGATCTACTGTCTCTATTATATTATGACAGACCAGCTAGATCTACTGTCTCTATTATATTATGACAGACCAGCTAGATCTACTGTCTCTATTATATTATGACAGACCAGCTAGATCTACTGTCTCTATTATATTATGACAGACCAGCTAGATCTACTGTCTCTATTATATTATGACAGACCAGCTAGATCTACTGTCTCTATTATATTATGACAGACCAGCTAGATCTACTGTCTCTATTATATTATGACAGACCAGCTAGATCTACTGTCTCTATTATATTATGACAGACCAGCTAGATCTACTGTCTCTATTATATTATGACAGACCAGCTAGATCTACTGTCTCTATTATATTATGACAGACCAGCTAGATCTACTGTCTCTATTATATTATGACAGACCAGCTAGATCTACTGTCTCTATTATATTATGACAGACCAGCTAGATCTACTGTCTCTATTATATTATGACAGACCAGCTAGATCTACTGTCTCTATTATATTATGACAGACCAGCTAGATCTACTGTCTCTATTATATTATGACAGACCAGCTAGATCTACTGTCTCTATTATATTATGACAGACCAGCTAGATCTACTGTCTCTATTATATTATGACAGACCAGCTAGATCTACTGTCTCTATTATATTATGACAGACCAGCTAGATCTACTGTCTCTATTATATTATGACAGACCAGCTAGATCTACTGTCTCTATTATATTATGACAGACCAGCTAGATCTACTGTCTCTATTATATTATGACAGACCAGCTAGATCTACTGTCTCTATTATATTATGACAGACCAGCTAGATCTACTGTCTCTATTATATTATGACAGACCAGCTAGATCTACTGTCTCTATTATATTATGACAGACCAGCTAGATCTACTGTCTCTATTATATTATGACAGACCAGCTAGATCTACTGTCTCTATTATATTATGACAGACCAGCTAGATCTACTGTCTCTATTATATTATGACAGACCAGCTAGATCTACTGTCTCTATTATATTATGACAGACCAGCTAGATCTACTGTCTCTATTATATTATGACAGACCAGCTAGATCTACTGTCTCTATTATATTATGACAGACCAGCTAGATCTACTGTCTCTATTATATTATGACAGACCAGCTAGATCTACTGTCTCTATTATATTATGACAGACCAGCTAGATCTACTGTCTCTATTATATTATGACAGACCAGCTAGATCTACTGTCTCTATTATATTATGACAGACCAGCTAGATCTACTGTCTCTATTATATTATGACAGACCAGCTAGATCTACTGTCTCTATTATATTATGACAGACCAGCTAGATCTACTGTCTCTATTATATTATGACAGACCAGCTAGATCTACTGTCTCTATTATATTATGACAGACCAGCTAGATCTACTGTCTCTATTATATTATGACAGACCAGCTAGATCTACTGTCTCTATTATATTATGACAGACCAGCTAGATCTACTGTCTCTATTATATTATGACAGACCAGCTAGATCTACTGTCTCTATTATATTATGACAGACCAGCTAGATCTACTGTCTCTATTATATTATGACAGACCAGCTAGATCTACTGTCTCTATTATATTATGACAGACCAGCTAGATCTACTGTCTCTATTATATTATGACAGACCAGCTAGATCTACTGTCTCTATTATATTATGACAGACCAGCTAGATCTACTGTCTCTATTATATTATGACAGACCAGCTAGATCTACTGTCTCTATTATATTATGACAGACCAGCTAGATCTACTGTCTCTATTATATTATGACAGACCAGCTAGATCTACTGTCTCTATTATATTATGACAGACCAGCTAGATCTACTGTCTCTATTATATTATGACAGACCAGCTAGATCTACTGTCTCTATTATATTATGACAGACCAGCTAGATCTACTGTCTCTATTATATTATGACAGACCAGCTAGATCTACTGTCTCTATTATATTATGACAGACCAGCTAGATCTACTGTCTCTATTATATTATGACAGACCAGCTAGATCTACTGTCTCTATTATATTATGACAGACCAGCTAGATCTACTGTCTCTATTATATTATGACAGACCAGCTAGATCTACTGTCTCTATTATATTATGACAGACCAGCTAGATCTACTGTCTCTATTATATTATGACAGACCAGCTAGATCTACTGTCTCTATTATATTATGACAGACCAGCTAGATCTACTGTCTCTATTATATTATGACAGACCAGCTAGATCTACTGTCTCTATTATATTATGACAGACCAGCTAGATCTACTGTCTCTATTATATTATGACAGACCAGCTAGATCTACTGTCTCTATTATATTATGACAGACCAGCTAGATCTACTGTCTCTATTATATTATGACAGACCAGCTAGATCTACTGTCTCTATTATATTATGACAGACCAGCTAGATCTACTGTCTCTATTATATTATGACAGACCAGCTAGATCTACTGTCTCTATTATATTATGACAGACCAGCTAGATCTACTGTCTCTATTATATTATGACAGACCAGCTAGATCTACTGTCTCTATTATATTATGACAGACCAGCTAGATCTACTGTCTCTATTATATTATGACAGACCAGCTAGATCTACTGTCTCTATTATATTATGACAGACCAGCTAGATCTACTGTCTCTATTATATTATGACAGACCAGCTAGATCTACTGTCTCTATTATATTATGACAGACCAGCTAGATCTACTGTCTCTATTATATTATGACAGACCAGCTAGATCTACTGTCTCTATTATATTATGACAGACCAGCTAGATCTACTGTCTCTATTATATTATGACAGACCAGCTAGATCTACTGTCTCTATTATATTATGACAGACCAGCTAGATCTACTGTCTCTATTATATTATGACAGACCAGCTAGATCTACTGTCTCTATTATATTATGACAGACCAGCTAGATCTACTGTCTCTATTATATTATGACAGACCAGCTAGATCTACTGTCTCTATTATATTATGACAGACCAGCTAGATCTACTGTCTCTATTATATTATGACAGACCAGCTAGATCTACTGTCTCTATTATATTATGACAGACCAGCTAGATCTACTGTCTCTATTATATTATGACAGACCAGCTAGATCTACTGTCTCTATTATATTATGACAGACCAGCTAGATCTACTGTCTCTATTATATTATGACAGACCAGCTAGATCTACTGTCTCTATTATATTATGACAGACCAGCTAGATCTACTGTCTCTATTATATTATGACAGACCAGCTAGATCTACTGTCTCTATTATATTATGACAGACCAGCTAGATCTACTGTCTCTATTATATTATGACAGACCAGCTAGATCTACTGTCTCTATTATATTATGACAGACCAGCTAGATCTACTGTCTCTATTATATTATGACAGACCAGCTAGATCTACTGTCTCTATTATATTATGACAGACCAGCTAGATCTACTGTCTCTATTATATTATGACAGACCAGCTAGATCTACTGTCTCTATTATATTATGACAGACCAGCTAGATCTACTGTCTCTATTATATTATGACAGACCAGCTAGATCTACTGTCTCTATTATATTATGACAGACCAGCTAGATCTACTGTCTCTATTATATTATGACAGACCAGCTAGATCTACTGTCTCTATTATATTATGACAGACCAGCTAGATCTACTGTCTCTATTATATTATGACAGACCAGCTAGATCTACTGTCTCTATTATATTATGACAGACCAGCTAGATCTACTGTCTCTATTATATTATGACAGACCAGCTAGATCTACTGTCTCTATTATATTATGACAGACCAGCTAGATCTACTGTCTCTATTATATTATGACAGACCAGCTAGATCTACTGTCTCTATTATATTATGACAGACCAGCTAGATCTACTGTCTCTATTATATTATGACAGACCAGCTAGATCTACTGTCTCTATTATATTATGACAGACCAGCTAGATCTACTGTCTCTATTATATTATGACAGACCAGCTAGATCTACTGTCTCTATTATATTATGACAGACCAGCTAGATCTACTGTCTCTATTATATTATGACAGACCAGCTAGATCTACTGTCTCTATTATATTATGACAGACCAGCTAGATCTACTGTCTCTATTATATTATGACAGACCAGCTAGATCTACTGTCTCTATTATATTATGACAGACCAGCTAGATCTACTGTCTCTATTATATTATGACAGACCAGCTAGATCTACTGTCTCTATTATATTATGACAGACCAGCTAGATCTACTGTCTCTATTATATTATGACAGACCAGCTAGATCTACTGTCTCTATTATATTATGACAGACCAGCTAGATCTACTGTCTCTATTATATTATGACAGACCAGCTAGATCTACTGTCTCTATTATATTATGACAGACCAGCTAGATCTACTGTCTCTATTATATTATGACAGACCAGCTAGATCTACTGTCTCTATTATATTATGACAGACCAGCTAGATCTACTGTCTCTATTATATTATGACAGACCAGCTAGATCTACTGTCTCTATTATATTATGACAGACCAGCTAGATCTACTGTCTCTATTATATTATGACAGACCAGCTAGATCTACTGTCTCTATTATATTATGACAGACCAGCTAGATCTACTGTCTCTATTATATTATGACAGACCAGCTAGATCTACTGTCTCTATTATATTATGACAGACCAGCTAGATCTACTGTCTCTATTATATTATGACAGACCAGCTAGATCTACTGTCTCTATTATATTATGACAGACCAGCTAGATCTACTGTCTCTATTATATTATGACAGACCAGCTAGATCTACTGTCTCTATTATATTATGACAGACCAGCTAGATCTACTGTCTCTATTATATTATGACAGACCAGCTAGATCTACTGTCTCTATTATATTATGACAGACCAGCTAGATCTACTGTCTCTATTATATTATGACAGACCAGCTAGATCTACTGTCTCTATTATATTATGACAGACCAGCTAGATCTACTGTCTCTATTATATTATGACAGACCAGCTAGATCTACTGTCTCTATTATATTATGACAGACCAGCTAGATCTACTGTCTCTATTATATTATGACAGACCAGCTAGATCTACTGTCTCTATTATATTATGACAGACCAGCTAGATCTACTGTCTCTATTATATTATGACAGACCAGCTAGATCTACTGTCTCTATTATATTATGACAGACCAGCTAGATCTACTGTCTCTATTATATTATGACAGACCAGCTAGATCTACTGTCTCTATTATATTATGACAGACCAGCTAGATCTACTGTCTCTATTATATTATGACAGACCAGCTAGATCTACTGTCTCTATTATATTATGACAGACCAGCTAGATCTACTGTCTCTATTATATTATGACAGACCAGCTAGATCTACTGTCTCTATTATATTATGACAGACCAGCTAGATCTACTGTCTCTATTATATTATGACAGACCAGCTAGATCTACTGTCTCTATTATATTATGACAGACCAGCTAGATCTACTGTCTCTATTATATTATGACAGACCAGCTAGATCTACTGTCTCTATTATATTATGACAGACCAGCTAGATCTACTGTCTCTATTATATTATGACAGACCAGCTAGATCTACTGTCTCTATTATATTATGACAGACCAGCTAGATCTACTGTCTCTATTATATTATGACAGACCAGCTAGATCTACTGTCTCTATTATATTATGACAGACCAGCTAGATCTACTGTCTCTATTATATTATGACAGACCAGCTAGATCTACTGTCTCTATTATATTATGACAGACCAGCTAGATCTACTGTCTCTATTATATTATGACAGACCAGCTAGATCTACTGTCTCTATTATATTATGACAGACCAGCTAGATCTACTGTCTCTATTATATTATGACAGACCAGCTAGATCTACTGTCTCTATTATATTATGACAGACCAGCTAGATCTACTGTCTCTATTATATTATGACAGACCAGCTAGATCTACTGTCTCTATTATATTATGACAGACCAGCTAGATCTACTGTCTCTATTATATTATGACAGACCAGCTAGATCTACTGTCTCTATTATATTATGACAGACCAGCTAGATCTACTGTCTCTATTATATTATGACAGACCAGCTAGATCTACTGTCTCTATTATATTATGACAGACCAGCTAGATCTACTGTCTCTATTATATTATGACAGACCAGCTAGATCTACTGTCTCTATTATATTATGACAGACCAGCTAGATCTACTGTCTCTATTATATTATGACAGACCAGCTAGATCTACTGTCTCTATTATATTATGACAGACCAGCTAGATCTACTGTCTCTATTATATTATGACAGACCAGCTAGATCTACTGTCTCTATTATATTATGACAGACCAGCTAGATCTACTGTCTCTATTATATTATGACAGACCAGCTAGATCTACTGTCTCTATTATATTATGACAGACCAGCTAGATCTACTGTCTCTATTATATTATGACAGACCAGCTAGATCTACTGTCTCTATTATATTATGACAGACCAGCTAGATCTACTGTCTCTATTATATTATGACAGACCAGCTAGATCTACTGTCTCTATTATATTATGACAGACCAGCTAGATCTACTGTCTCTATTATATTATGACAGACCAGCTAGATCTACTGTCTCTATTATATTATGACAGACCAGCTAGATCTACTGTCTCTATTATATTATGACAGACCAGCTAGATCTACTGTCTCTATTATATTATGACAGACCAGCTAGATCTACTGTCTCTATTATATTATGACAGACCAGCTAGATCTACTGTCTCTATTATATTATGACAGACCAGCTAGATCTACTGTCTCTATTATATTATGACAGACCAGCTAGATCTACTGTCTCTATTATATTATGACAGACCAGCTAGATCTACTGTCTCTATTATATTATGACAGACCAGCTAGATCTACTGTCTCTATTATATTATGACAGACCAGCTAGATCTACTGTCTCTATTATATTATGACAGACCAGCTAGATCTACTGTCTCTATTATATTATGACAGACCAGCTAGATCTACTGTCTCTATTATATTATGACAGACCAGCTAGATCTACTGTCTCTATTATATTATGACAGACCAGCTAGATCTACTGTCTCTATTATATTATGACAGACCAGCTAGATCTACTGTCTCTATTATATTATGACAGACCAGCTAGATCTACTGTCTCTATTATATTATGACAGACCAGCTAGATCTACTGTCTCTATTATATTATGACAGACCAGCTAGATCTACTGTCTCTATTATATTATGACAGACCAGCTAGATCTACTGTCTCTATTATATTATGACAGACCAGCTAGATCTACTGTCTCTATTATATTATGACAGACCAGCTAGATCTACTGTCTCTATTATATTATGACAGACCAGCTAGATCTACTGTCTCTATTATATTATGACAGACCAGCTAGATCTACTGTCTCTATTATATTATGACAGACCAGCTAGATCTACTGTCTCTATTATATTATGACAGACCAGCTAGATCTACTGTCTCTATTATATTATGACAGACCAGCTAGATCTACTGTCTCTATTATATTATGACAGACCAGCTAGATCTACTGTCTCTATTATATTATGACAGACCAGCTAGATCTACTGTCTCTATTATATTATGACAGACCAGCTAGATCTACTGTCTCTATTATATTATGACAGACCAGCTAGATCTACTGTCTCTATTATATTATGACAGACCAGCTAGATCTACTGTCTCTATTATATTATGACAGACCAGCTAGATCTACTGTCTCTATTATATTATGACAGACCAGCTAGATCTACTGTCTCTATTATATTATGACAGACCAGCTAGATCTACTGTCTCTATTATATTATGACAGACCAGCTAGATCTACTGTCTCTATTATATTATGACAGACCAGCTAGATCTACTGTCTCTATTATATTATGACAGACCAGCTAGATCTACTGTCTCTATTATATTATGACAGACCAGCTAGATCTACTGTCTCTATTATATTATGACAGACCAGCTAGATCTACTGTCTCTATTATATTATGACAGACCAGCTAGATCTACTGTCTCTATTATATTATGACAGACCAGCTAGATCTACTGTCTCTATTATATTATGACAGACCAGCTAGATCTACTGTCTCTATTATATTATGACAGACCAGCTAGATCTACTGTCTCTATTATATTATGACAGACCAGCTAGATCTACTGTCTCTATTATATTATGACAGACCAGCTAGATCTACTGTCTCTATTATATTATGACAGACCAGCTAGATCTACTGTCTCTATTATATTATGACAGACCAGCTAGATCTACTGTCTCTATTATATTATGACAGACCAGCTAGATCTACTGTCTCTATTATATTATGACAGACCAGCTAGATCTACTGTCTCTATTATATTATGACAGACCAGCTAGATCTACTGTCTCTATTATATTATGACAGACCAGCTAGATCTACTGTCTCTATTATATTATGACAGACCAGCTAGATCTACTGTCTCTATTATATTATGACAGACCAGCTAGATCTACTGTCTCTATTATATTATGACAGACCAGCTAGATCTACTGTCTCTATTATATTATGACAGACCAGCTAGATCTACTGTCTCTATTATATTATGACAGACCAGCTAGATCTACTGTCTCTATTATATTATGACAGACCAGCTAGATCTACTGTCTCTATTATATTATGACAGACCAGCTAGATCTACTGTCTCTATTATATTATGACAGACCAGCTAGATCTACTGTCTCTATTATATTATGACAGACCAGCTAGATCTACTGTCTCTATTATATTATGACAGACCAGCTAGATCTACTGTCTCTATTATATTATGACAGACCAGCTAGATCTACTGTCTCTATTATATTATGACAGACCAGCTAGATCTACTGTCTCTATTATATTATGACAGACCAGCTAGATCTACTGTCTCTATTATATTATGACAGACCAGCTAGATCTACTGTCTCTATTATATTATGACAGACCAGCTAGATCTACTGTCTCTATTATATTATGACAGACCAGCTAGATCTACTGTCTCTATTATATTATGACAGACCAGCTAGATCTACTGTCTCTATTATATTATGACAGACCAGCTAGATCTACTGTCTCTATTATATTATGACAGACCAGCTAGATCTACTGTCTCTATTATATTATGACAGACCAGCTAGATCTACTGTCTCTATTATATTATGACAGACCAGCTAGATCTACTGTCTCTATTATATTATGACAGACCAGCTAGATCTACTGTCTCTATTATATTATGACAGACCAGCTAGATCTACTGTCTCTATTATATTATGACAGACCAGCTAGATCTACTGTCTCTATTATATTATGACAGACCAGCTAGATCTACTGTCTCTATTATATTATGACAGACCAGCTAGATCTACTGTCTCTATTATATTATGACAGACCAGCTAGATCTACTGTCTCTATTATATTATGACAGACCAGCTAGATCTACTGTCTCTATTATATTATGACAGACCAGCTAGATCTACTGTCTCTATTATATTATGACAGACCAGCTAGATCTACTGTCTCTATTATATTATGACAGACCAGCTAGATCTACTGTCTCTATTATATTATGACAGACCAGCTAGATCTACTGTCTCTATTATATTATGACAGACCAGCTAGATCTACTGTCTCTATTATATTATGACAGACCAGCTAGATCTACTGTCTCTATTATATTATGACAGACCAGCTAGATCTACTGTCTCTATTATATTATGACAGACCAGCTAGATCTACTGTCTCTATTATATTATGACAGACCAGCTAGATCTACTGTCTCTATTATATTATGACAGACCAGCTAGATCTACTGTCTCTATTATATTATGACAGACCAGCTAGATCTACTGTCTCTATTATATTATGACAGACCAGCTAGATCTACTGTCTCTATTATATTATGACAGACCAGCTAGATCTACTGTCTCTATTATATTATGACAGACCAGCTAGATCTACTGTCTCTATTATATTATGACAGACCAGCTAGATCTACTGTCTCTATTATATTATGACAGACCAGCTAGATCTACTGTCTCTATTATATTATGACAGACCAGCTAGATCTACTGTCTCTATTATATTATGACAGACCAGCTAGATCTACTGTCTCTATTATATTATGACAGACCAGCTAGATCTACTGTCTCTATTATATTATGACAGACCAGCTAGATCTACTGTCTCTATTATATTATGACAGACCAGCTAGATCTACTGTCTCTATTATATTATGACAGACCAGCTAGATCTACTGTCTCTATTATATTATGACAGACCAGCTAGATCTACTGTCTCTATTATATTATGACAGACCAGCTAGATCTACTGTCTCTATTATATTATGACAGACCAGCTAGATCTACTGTCTCTATTATATTATGACAGACCAGCTAGATCTACTGTCTCTATTATATTATGACAGACCAGCTAGATCTACTGTCTCTATTATATTATGACAGACCAGCTAGATCTACTGTCTCTATTATATTATGACAGACCAGCTAGATCTACTGTCTCTATTATATTATGACAGACCAGCTAGATCTACTGTCTCTATTATATTATGACAGACCAGCTAGATCTACTGTCTCTATTATATTATGACAGACCAGCTAGATCTACTGTCTCTATTATATTATGACAGACCAGCTAGATCTACTGTCTCTATTATATTATGACAGACCAGCTAGATCTACTGTCTCTATTATATTATGACAGACCAGCTAGATCTACTGTCTCTATTATATTATGACAGACCAGCTAGATCTACTGTCTCTATTATATTATGACAGACCAGCTAGATCTACTGTCTCTATTATATTATGACAGACCAGCTAGATCTACTGTCTCTATTATATTATGACAGACCAGCTAGATCTACTGTCTCTATTATATTATGACAGACCAGCTAGATCTACTGTCTCTATTATATTATGACAGACCAGCTAGATCTACTGTCTCTATTATATTATGACAGACCAGCTAGATCTACTGTCTCTATTATATTATGACAGACCAGCTAGATCTACTGTCTCTATTATATTATGACAGACCAGCTAGATCTACTGTCTCTATTATATTATGACAGACCAGCTAGATCTACTGTCTCTATTATATTATGACAGACCAGCTAGATCTACTGTCTCTATTATATTATGACAGACCAGCTAGATCTACTGTCTCTATTATATTATGACAGACCAGCTAGATCTACTGTCTCTATTATATTATGACAGACCAGCTAGATCTACTGTCTCTATTATATTATGACAGACCAGCTAGATCTACTGTCTCTATTATATTATGACAGACCAGCTAGATCTACTGTCTCTATTATATTATGACAGACCAGCTAGATCTACTGTCTCTATTATATTATGACAGACCAGCTAGATCTACTGTCTCTATTATATTATGACAGACCAGCTAGATCTACTGTCTCTATTATATTATGACAGACCAGCTAGATCTACTGTCTCTATTATATTATGACAGACCAGCTAGATCTACTGTCTCTATTATATTATGACAGACCAGCTAGATCTACTGTCTCTATTATATTATGACAGACCAGCTAGATCTACTGTCTCTATTATATTATGACAGACCAGCTAGATCTACTGTCTCTATTATATTATGACAGACCAGCTAGATCTACTGTCTCTATTATATTATGACAGACCAGCTAGATCTACTGTCTCTATTATATTATGACAGACCAGCTAGATCTACTGTCTCTATTATATTATGACAGACCAGCTAGATCTACTGTCTCTATTATATTATGACAGACCAGCTAGATCTACTGTCTCTATTATATTATGACAGACCAGCTAGATCTACTGTCTCTATTATATTATGACAGACCAGCTAGATCTACTGTCTCTATTATATTATGACAGACCAGCTAGATCTACTGTCTCTATTATATTATGACAGACCAGCTAGATCTACTGTCTCTATTATATTATGACAGACCAGCTAGATCTACTGTCTCTATTATATTATGACAGACCAGCTAGATCTACTGTCTCTATTATATTATGACAGACCAGCTAGATCTACTGTCTCTATTATATTATGACAGACCAGCTAGATCTACTGTCTCTATTATATTATGACAGACCAGCTAGATCTACTGTCTCTATTATATTATGACAGACCAGCTAGATCTACTGTCTCTATTATATTATGACAGACCAGCTAGATCTACTGTCTCTATTATATTATGACAGACCAGCTAGATCTACTGTCTCTATTATATTATGACAGACCAGCTAGATCTACTGTCTCTATTATATTATGACAGACCAGCTAGATCTACTGTCTCTATTATATTATGACAGACCAGCTAGATCTACTGTCTCTATTATATTATGACAGACCAGCTAGATCTACTGTCTCTATTATATTATGACAGACCAGCTAGATCTACTGTCTCTATTATATTATGACAGACCAGCTAGATCTACTGTCTCTATTATATTATGACAGACCAGCTAGATCTACTGTCTCTATTATATTATGACAGACCAGCTAGATCTACTGTCTCTATTATATTATGACAGACCAGCTAGATCTACTGTCTCTATTATATTATGACAGACCAGCTAGATCTACTGTCTCTATTATATTATGACAGACCAGCTAGATCTACTGTCTCTATTATATTATGACAGACCAGCTAGATCTACTGTCTCTATTATATTATGACAGACCAGCTAGATCTACTGTCTCTATTATATTATGACAGACCAGCTAGATCTACTGTCTCTATTATATTATGACAGACCAGCTAGATCTACTGTCTCTATTATATTATGACAGACCAGCTAGATCTACTGTCTCTATTATATTATGACAGACCAGCTAGATCTACTGTCTCTATTATATTATGACAGACCAGCTAGATCTACTGTCTCTATTATATTATGACAGACCAGCTAGATCTACTGTCTCTATTATATTATGACAGACCAGCTAGATCTACTGTCTCTATTATATTATGACAGACCAGCTAGATCTACTGTCTCTATTATATTATGACAGACCAGCTAGATCTACTGTCTCTATTATATTATGACAGACCAGCTAGATCTACTGTCTCTATTATATTATGACAGACCAGCTAGATCTACTGTCTCTATTATATTATGACAGACCAGCTAGATCTACTGTCTCTATTATATTATGACAGACCAGCTAGATCTACTGTCTCTATTATATTATGACAGACCAGCTAGATCTACTGTCTCTATTATATTATGACAGACCAGCTAGATCTACTGTCTCTATTATATTATGACAGACCAGCTAGATCTACTGTCTCTATTATATTATGACAGACCAGCTAGATCTACTGTCTCTATTATATTATGACAGACCAGCTAGATCTACTGTCTCTATTATATTATGACAGACCAGCTAGATCTACTGTCTCTATTATATTATGACAGACCAGCTAGATCTACTGTCTCTATTATATTATGACAGACCAGCTAGATCTACTGTCTCTATTATATTATGACAGACCAGCTAGATCTACTGTCTCTATTATATTATGACAGACCAGCTAGATCTACTGTCTCTATTATATTATGACAGACCAGCTAGATCTACTGTCTCTATTATATTATGACAGACCAGCTAGATCTACTGTCTCTATTATATTATGACAGACCAGCTAGATCTACTGTCTCTATTATATTATGACAGACCAGCTAGATCTACTGTCTCTATTATATTATGACAGACCAGCTAGATCTACTGTCTCTATTATATTATGACAGACCAGCTAGATCTACTGTCTCTATTATATTATGACAGACCAGCTAGATCTACTGTCTCTATTATATTATGACAGACCAGCTAGATCTACTGTCTCTATTATATTATGACAGACCAGCTAGATCTACTGTCTCTATTATATTATGACAGACCAGCTAGATCTACTGTCTCTATTATATTATGACAGACCAGCTAGATCTACTGTCTCTATTATATTATGACAGACCAGCTAGATCTACTGTCTCTATTATATTATGACAGACCAGCTAGATCTACTGTCTCTATTATATTATGACAGACCAGCTAGATCTACTGTCTCTATTATATTATGACAGACCAGCTAGATCTACTGTCTCTATTATATTATGACAGACCAGCTAGATCTACTGTCTCTATTATATTATGACAGACCAGCTAGATCTACTGTCTCTATTATATTATGACAGACCAGCTAGATCTACTGTCTCTATTATATTATGACAGACCAGCTAGATCTACTGTCTCTATTATATTATGACAGACCAGCTAGATCTACTGTCTCTATTATATTATGACAGACCAGCTAGATCTACTGTCTCTATTATATTATGACAGACCAGCTAGATCTACTGTCTCTATTATATTATGACAGACCAGCTAGATCTACTGTCTCTATTATATTATGACAGACCAGCTAGATCTACTGTCTCTATTATATTATGACAGACCAGCTAGATCTACTGTCTCTATTATATTATGACAGACCAGCTAGATCTACTGTCTCTATTATATTATGACAGACCAGCTAGATCTACTGTCTCTATTATATTATGACAGACCAGCTAGATCTACTGTCTCTATTATATTATGACAGACCAGCTAGATCTACTGTCTCTATTATATTATGACAGACCAGCTAGATCTACTGTCTCTATTATATTATGACAGACCAGCTAGATCTACTGTCTCTATTATATTATGACAGACCAGCTAGATCTACTGTCTCTATTATATTATGACAGACCAGCTAGATCTACTGTCTCTATTATATTATGACAGACCAGCTAGATCTACTGTCTCTATTATATTATGACAGACCAGCTAGATCTACTGTCTCTATTATATTATGACAGACCAGCTAGATCTACTGTCTCTATTATATTATGACAGACCAGCTAGATCTACTGTCTCTATTATATTATGACAGACCAGCTAGATCTACTGTCTCTATTATATTATGACAGACCAGCTAGATCTACTGTCTCTATTATATTATGACAGACCAGCTAGATCTACTGTCTCTATTATATTATGACAGACCAGCTAGATCTACTGTCTCTATTATATTATGACAGACCAGCTAGATCTACTGTCTCTATTATATTATGACAGACCAGCTAGATCTACTGTCTCTATTATATTATGACAGACCAGCTAGATCTACTGTCTCTATTATATTATGACAGACCAGCTAGATCTACTGTCTCTATTATATTATGACAGACCAGCTAGATCTACTGTCTCTATTATATTATGACAGACCAGCTAGATCTACTGTCTCTATTATATTATGACAGACCAGCTAGATCTACTGTCTCTATTATATTATGACAGACCAGCTAGATCTACTGTCTCTATTATATTATGACAGACCAGCTAGATCTACTGTCTCTATTATATTATGACAGACCAGCTAGATCTACTGTCTCTATTATATTATGACAGACCAGCTAGATCTACTGTCTCTATTATATTATGACAGACCAGCTAGATCTACTGTCTCTATTATATTATGACAGACCAGCTAGATCTACTGTCTCTATTATATTATGACAGACCAGCTAGATCTACTGTCTCTATTATATTATGACAGACCAGCTAGATCTACTGTCTCTATTATATTATGACAGACCAGCTAGATCTACTGTCTCTATTATATTATGACAGACCAGCTAGATCTACTGTCTCTATTATATTATGACAGACCAGCTAGATCTACTGTCTCTATTATATTATGACAGACCAGCTAGATCTACTGTCTCTATTATATTATGACAGACCAGCTAGATCTACTGTCTCTATTATATTATGACAGACCAGCTAGATCTACTGTCTCTATTATATTATGACAGACCAGCTAGATCTACTGTCTCTATTATATTATGACAGACCAGCTAGATCTACTGTCTCTATTATATTATGACAGACCAGCTAGATCTACTGTCTCTATTATATTATGACAGACCAGCTAGATCTACTGTCTCTATTATATTATGACAGACCAGCTAGATCTACTGTCTCTATTATATTATGACAGACCAGCTAGATCTACTGTCTCTATTATATTATGACAGACCAGCTAGATCTACTGTCTCTATTATATTATGACAGACCAGCTAGATCTACTGTCTCTATTATATTATGACAGACCAGCTAGATCTACTGTCTCTATTATATTATGACAGACCAGCTAGATCTACTGTCTCTATTATATTATGACAGACCAGCTAGATCTACTGTCTCTATTATATTATGACAGACCAGCTAGATCTACTGTCTCTATTATATTATGACAGACCAGCTAGATCTACTGTCTCTATTATATTATGACAGACCAGCTAGATCTACTGTCTCTATTATATTATGACAGACCAGCTAGATCTACTGTCTCTATTATATTATGACAGACCAGCTAGATCTACTGTCTCTATTATATTATGACAGACCAGCTAGATCTACTGTCTCTATTATATTATGACAGACCAGCTAGATCTACTGTCTCTATTATATTATGACAGACCAGCTAGATCTACTGTCTCTATTATATTATGACAGACCAGCTAGATCTACTGTCTCTATTATATTATGACAGACCAGCTAGATCTACTGTCTCTATTATATTATGACAGACCAGCTAGATCTACTGTCTCTATTATATTATGACAGACCAGCTAGATCTACTGTCTCTATTATATTATGACAGACCAGCTAGATCTACTGTCTCTATTATATTATGACAGACCAGCTAGATCTACTGTCTCTATTATATTATGACAGACCAGCTAGATCTACTGTCTCTATTATATTATGACAGACCAGCTAGATCTACTGTCTCTATTATATTATGACAGACCAGCTAGATCTACTGTCTCTATTATATTATGACAGACCAGCTAGATCTACTGTCTCTATTATATTATGACAGACCAGCTAGATCTACTGTCTCTATTATATTATGACAGACCAGCTAGATCTACTGTCTCTATTATATTATGACAGACCAGCTAGATCTACTGTCTCTATTATATTATGACAGACCAGCTAGATCTACTGTCTCTATTATATTATGACAGACCAGCTAGATCTACTGTCTCTATTATATTATGACAGACCAGCTAGATCTACTGTCTCTATTATATTATGACAGACCAGCTAGATCTACTGTCTCTATTATATTATGACAGACCAGCTAGATCTACTGTCTCTATTATATTATGACAGACCAGCTAGATCTACTGTCTCTATTATATTATGACAGACCAGCTAGATCTACTGTCTCTATTATATTATGACAGACCAGCTAGATCTACTGTCTCTATTATATTATGACAGACCAGCTAGATCTACTGTCTCTATTATATTATGACAGACCAGCTAGATCTACTGTCTCTATTATATTATGACAGACCAGCTAGATCTACTGTCTCTATTATATTATGACAGACCAGCTAGATCTACTGTCTCTATTATATTATGACAGACCAGCTAGATCTACTGTCTCTATTATATTATGACAGACCAGCTAGATCTACTGTCTCTATTATATTATGACAGACCAGCTAGATCTACTGTCTCTATTATATTATGACAGACCAGCTAGATCTACTGTCTCTATTATATTATGACAGACCAGCTAGATCTACTGTCTCTATTATATTATGACAGACCAGCTAGATCTACTGTCTCTATTATATTATGACAGACCAGCTAGATCTACTGTCTCTATTATATTATGACAGACCAGCTAGATCTACTGTCTCTATTATATTATGACAGACCAGCTAGATCTACTGTCTCTATTATATTATGACAGACCAGCTAGATCTACTGTCTCTATTATATTATGACAGACCAGCTAGATCTACTGTCTCTATTATATTATGACAGACCAGCTAGATCTACTGTCTCTATTATATTATGACAGACCAGCTAGATCTACTGTCTCTATTATATTATGACAGACCAGCTAGATCTACTGTCTCTATTATATTATGACAGACCAGCTAGATCTACTGTCTCTATTATATTATGACAGACCAGCTAGATCTACTGTCTCTATTATATTATGACAGACCAGCTAGATCTACTGTCTCTATTATATTATGACAGACCAGCTAGATCTACTGTCTCTATTATATTATGACAGACCAGCTAGATCTACTGTCTCTATTATATTATGACAGACCAGCTAGATCTACTGTCTCTATTATATTATGACAGACCAGCTAGATCTACTGTCTCTATTATATTATGACAGACCAGCTAGATCTACTGTCTCTATTATATTATGACAGACCAGCTAGATCTACTGTCTCTATTATATTATGACAGACCAGCTAGATCTACTGTCTCTATTATATTATGACAGACCAGCTAGATCTACTGTCTCTATTATATTATGACAGACCAGCTAGATCTACTGTCTCTATTATATTATGACAGACCAGCTAGATCTACTGTCTCTATTATATTATGACAGACCAGCTAGATCTACTGTCTCTATTATATTATGACAGACCAGCTAGATCTACTGTCTCTATTATATTATGACAGACCAGCTAGATCTACTGTCTCTATTATATTATGACAGACCAGCTAGATCTACTGTCTCTATTATATTATGACAGACCAGCTAGATCTACTGTCTCTATTATATTATGACAGACCAGCTAGATCTACTGTCTCTATTATATTATGACAGACCAGCTAGATCTACTGTCTCTATTATATTATGACAGACCAGCTAGATCTACTGTCTCTATTATATTATGACAGACCAGCTAGATCTACTGTCTCTATTATATTATGACAGACCAGCTAGATCTACTGTCTCTATTATATTATGACAGACCAGCTAGATCTACTGTCTCTATTATATTATGACAGACCAGCTAGATCTACTGTCTCTATTATATTATGACAGACCAGCTAGATCTACTGTCTCTATTATATTATGACAGACCAGCTAGATCTACTGTCTCTATTATATTATGACAGACCAGCTAGATCTACTGTCTCTATTATATTATGACAGACCAGCTAGATCTACTGTCTCTATTATATTATGACAGACCAGCTAGATCTACTGTCTCTATTATATTATGACAGACCAGCTAGATCTACTGTCTCTATTATATTATGACAGACCAGCTAGATCTACTGTCTCTATTATATTATGACAGACCAGCTAGATCTACTGTCTCTATTATATTATGACAGACCAGCTAGATCTACTGTCTCTATTATATTATGACAGACCAGCTAGATCTACTGTCTCTATTATATTATGACAGACCAGCTAGATCTACTGTCTCTATTATATTATGACAGACCAGCTAGATCTACTGTCTCTATTATATTATGACAGACCAGCTAGATCTACTGTCTCTATTATATTATGACAGACCAGCTAGATCTACTGTCTCTATTATATTATGACAGACCAGCTAGATCTACTGTCTCTATTATATTATGACAGACCAGCTAGATCTACTGTCTCTATTATATTATGACAGACCAGCTAGATCTACTGTCTCTATTATATTATGACAGACCAGCTAGATCTACTGTCTCTATTATATTATGACAGACCAGCTAGATCTACTGTCTCTATTATATTATGACAGACCAGCTAGATCTACTGTCTCTATTATATTATGACAGACCAGCTAGATCTACTGTCTCTATTATATTATGACAGACCAGCTAGATCTACTGTCTCTATTATATTATGACAGACCAGCTAGATCTACTGTCTCTATTATATTATGACAGACCAGCTAGATCTACTGTCTCTATTATATTATGACAGACCAGCTAGATCTACTGTCTCTATTATATTATGACAGACCAGCTAGATCTACTGTCTCTATTATATTATGACAGACCAGCTAGATCTACTGTCTCTATTATATTATGACAGACCAGCTAGATCTACTGTCTCTATTATATTATGACAGACCAGCTAGATCTACTGTCTCTATTATATTATGACAGACCAGCTAGATCTACTGTCTCTATTATATTATGACAGACCAGCTAGATCTACTGTCTCTATTATATTATGACAGACCAGCTAGATCTACTGTCTCTATTATATTATGACAGACCAGCTAGATCTACTGTCTCTATTATATTATGACAGACCAGCTAGATCTACTGTCTCTATTATATTATGACAGACCAGCTAGATCTACTGTCTCTATTATATTATGACAGACCAGCTAGATCTACTGTCTCTATTATATTATGACAGACCAGCTAGATCTACTGTCTCTATTATATTATGACAGACCAGCTAGATCTACTGTCTCTATTATATTATGACAGACCAGCTAGATCTACTGTCTCTATTATATTATGACAGACCAGCTAGATCTACTGTCTCTATTATATTATGACAGACCAGCTAGATCTACTGTCTCTATTATATTATGACAGACCAGCTAGATCTACTGTCTCTATTATATTATGACAGACCAGCTAGATCTACTGTCTCTATTATATTATGACAGACCAGCTAGATCTACTGTCTCTATTATATTATGACAGACCAGCTAGATCTACTGTCTCTATTATATTATGACAGACCAGCTAGATCTACTGTCTCTATTATATTATGACAGACCAGCTAGATCTACTGTCTCTATTATATTATGACAGACCAGCTAGATCTACTGTCTCTATTATATTATGACAGACCAGCTAGATCTACTGTCTCTATTATATTATGACAGACCAGCTAGATCTACTGTCTCTATTATATTATGACAGACCAGCTAGATCTACTGTCTCTATTATATTATGACAGACCAGCTAGATCTACTGTCTCTATTATATTATGACAGACCAGCTAGATCTACTGTCTCTATTATATTATGACAGACCAGCTAGATCTACTGTCTCTATTATATTATGACAGACCAGCTAGATCTACTGTCTCTATTATATTATGACAGACCAGCTAGATCTACTGTCTCTATTATATTATGACAGACCAGCTAGATCTACTGTCTCTATTATATTATGACAGACCAGCTAGATCTACTGTCTCTATTATATTATGACAGACCAGCTAGATCTACTGTCTCTATTATATTATGACAGACCAGCTAGATCTACTGTCTCTATTATATTATGACAGACCAGCTAGATCTACTGTCTCTATTATATTATGACAGACCAGCTAGATCTACTGTCTCTATTATATTATGACAGACCAGCTAGATCTACTGTCTCTATTATATTATGACAGACCAGCTAGATCTACTGTCTCTATTATATTATGACAGACCAGCTAGATCTACTGTCTCTATTATATTATGACAGACCAGCTAGATCTACTGTCTCTATTATATTATGACAGACCAGCTAGATCTACTGTCTCTATTATATTATGACAGACCAGCTAGATCTACTGTCTCTATTATATTATGACAGACCAGCTAGATCTACTGTCTCTATTATATTATGACAGACCAGCTAGATCTACTGTCTCTATTATATTATGACAGACCAGCTAGATCTACTGTCTCTATTATATTATGACAGACCAGCTAGATCTACTGTCTCTATTATATTATGACAGACCAGCTAGATCTACTGTCTCTATTATATTATGACAGACCAGCTAGATCTACTGTCTCTATTATATTATGACAGACCAGCTAGATCTACTGTCTCTATTATATTATGACAGACCAGCTAGATCTACTGTCTCTATTATATTATGACAGACCAGCTAGATCTACTGTCTCTATTATATTATGACAGACCAGCTAGATCTACTGTCTCTATTATATTATGACAGACCAGCTAGATCTACTGTCTCTATTATATTATGACAGACCAGCTAGATCTACTGTCTCTATTATATTATGACAGACCAGCTAGATCTACTGTCTCTATTATATTATGACAGACCAGCTAGATCTACTGTCTCTATTATATTATGACAGACCAGCTAGATCTACTGTCTCTATTATATTATGACAGACCAGCTAGATCTACTGTCTCTATTATATTATGACAGACCAGCTAGATCTACTGTCTCTATTATATTATGACAGACCAGCTAGATCTACTGTCTCTATTATATTATGACAGACCAGCTAGATCTACTGTCTCTATTATATTATGACAGACCAGCTAGATCTACTGTCTCTATTATATTATGACAGACCAGCTAGATCTACTGTCTCTATTATATTATGACAGACCAGCTAGATCTACTGTCTCTATTATATTATGACAGACCAGCTAGATCTACTGTCTCTATTATATTATGACAGACCAGCTAGATCTACTGTCTCTATTATATTATGACAGACCAGCTAGATCTACTGTCTCTATTATATTATGACAGACCAGCTAGATCTACTGTCTCTATTATATTATGACAGACCAGCTAGATCTACTGTCTCTATTATATTATGACAGACCAGCTAGATCTACTGTCTCTATTATATTATGACAGACCAGCTAGATCTACTGTCTCTATTATATTATGACAGACCAGCTAGATCTACTGTCTCTATTATATTATGACAGACCAGCTAGATCTACTGTCTCTATTATATTATGACAGACCAGCTAGATCTACTGTCTCTATTATATTATGACAGACCAGCTAGATCTACTGTCTCTATTATATTATGACAGACCAGCTAGATCTACTGTCTCTATTATATTATGACAGACCAGCTAGATCTACTGTCTCTATTATATTATGACAGACCAGCTAGATCTACTGTCTCTATTATATTATGACAGACCAGCTAGATCTACTGTCTCTATTATATTATGACAGACCAGCTAGATCTACTGTCTCTATTATATTATGACAGACCAGCTAGATCTACTGTCTCTATTATATTATGACAGACCAGCTAGATCTACTGTCTCTATTATATTATGACAGACCAGCTAGATCTACTGTCTCTATTATATTATGACAGACCAGCTAGATCTACTGTCTCTATTATATTATGACAGACCAGCTAGATCTACTGTCTCTATTATATTATGACAGACCAGCTAGATCTACTGTCTCTATTATATTATGACAGACCAGCTAGATCTACTGTCTCTATTATATTATGACAGACCAGCTAGATCTACTGTCTCTATTATATTATGACAGACCAGCTAGATCTACTGTCTCTATTATATTATGACAGACCAGCTAGATCTACTGTCTCTATTATATTATGACAGACCAGCTAGATCTACTGTCTCTATTATATTATGACAGACCAGCTAGATCTACTGTCTCTATTATATTATGACAGACCAGCTAGATCTACTGTCTCTATTATATTATGACAGACCAGCTAGATCTACTGTCTCTATTATATTATGACAGACCAGCTAGATCTACTGTCTCTATTATATTATGACAGACCAGCTAGATCTACTGTCTCTATTATATTATGACAGACCAGCTAGATCTACTGTCTCTATTATATTATGACAGACCAGCTAGATCTACTGTCTCTATTATATTATGACAGACCAGCTAGATCTACTGTCTCTATTATATTATGACAGACCAGCTAGATCTACTGTCTCTATTATATTATGACAGACCAGCTAGATCTACTGTCTCTATTATATTATGACAGACCAGCTAGATCTACTGTCTCTATTATATTATGACAGACCAGCTAGATCTACTGTCTCTATTATATTATGACAGACCAGCTAGATCTACTGTCTCTATTATATTATGACAGACCAGCTAGATCTACTGTCTCTATTATATTATGACAGACCAGCTAGATCTACTGTCTCTATTATATTATGACAGACCAGCTAGATCTACTGTCTCTATTATATTATGACAGACCAGCTAGATCTACTGTCTCTATTATATTATGACAGACCAGCTAGATCTACTGTCTCTATTATATTATGACAGACCAGCTAGATCTACTGTCTCTATTATATTATGACAGACCAGCTAGATCTACTGTCTCTATTATATTATGACAGACCAGCTAGATCTACTGTCTCTATTATATTATGACAGACCAGCTAGATCTACTGTCTCTATTATATTATGACAGACCAGCTAGATCTACTGTCTCTATTATATTATGACAGACCAGCTAGATCTACTGTCTCTATTATATTATGACAGACCAGCTAGATCTACTGTCTCTATTATATTATGACAGACCAGCTAGATCTACTGTCTCTATTATATTATGACAGACCAGCTAGATCTACTGTCTCTATTATATTATGACAGACCAGCTAGATCTACTGTCTCTATTATATTATGACAGACCAGCTAGATCTACTGTCTCTATTATATTATGACAGACCAGCTAGATCTACTGTCTCTATTATATTATGACAGACCAGCTAGATCTACTGTCTCTATTATATTATGACAGACCAGCTAGATCTACTGTCTCTATTATATTATGACAGACCAGCTAGATCTACTGTCTCTATTATATTATGACAGACCAGCTAGATCTACTGTCTCTATTATATTATGACAGACCAGCTAGATCTACTGTCTCTATTATATTATGACAGACCAGCTAGATCTACTGTCTCTATTATATTATGACAGACCAGCTAGATCTACTGTCTCTATTATATTATGACAGACCAGCTAGATCTACTGTCTCTATTATATTATGACAGACCAGCTAGATCTACTGTCTCTATTATATTATGACAGACCAGCTAGATCTACTGTCTCTATTATATTATGACAGACCAGCTAGATCTACTGTCTCTATTATATTATGACAGACCAGCTAGATCTACTGTCTCTATTATATTATGACAGACCAGCTAGATCTACTGTCTCTATTATATTATGACAGACCAGCTAGATCTACTGTCTCTATTATATTATGACAGACCAGCTAGATCTACTGTCTCTATTATATTATGACAGACCAGCTAGATCTACTGTCTCTATTATATTATGACAGACCAGCTAGATCTACTGTCTCTATTATATTATGACAGACCAGCTAGATCTACTGTCTCTATTATATTATGACAGACCAGCTAGATCTACTGTCTCTATTATATTATGACAGACCAGCTAGATCTACTGTCTCTATTATATTATGACAGACCAGCTAGATCTACTGTCTCTATTATATTATGACAGACCAGCTAGATCTACTGTCTCTATTATATTATGACAGACCAGCTAGATCTACTGTCTCTATTATATTATGACAGACCAGCTAGATCTACTGTCTCTATTATATTATGACAGACCAGCTAGATCTACTGTCTCTATTATATTATGACAGACCAGCTAGATCTACTGTCTCTATTATATTATGACAGACCAGCTAGATCTACTGTCTCTATTATATTATGACAGACCAGCTAGATCTACTGTCTCTATTATATTATGACAGACCAGCTAGATCTACTGTCTCTATTATATTATGACAGACCAGCTAGATCTACTGTCTCTATTATATTATGACAGACCAGCTAGATCTACTGTCTCTATTATATTATGACAGACCAGCTAGATCTACTGTCTCTATTATATTATGACAGACCAGCTAGATCTACTGTCTCTATTATATTATGACAGACCAGCTAGATCTACTGTCTCTATTATATTATGACAGACCAGCTAGATCTACTGTCTCTATTATATTATGACAGACCAGCTAGATCTACTGTCTCTATTATATTATGACAGACCAGCTAGATCTACTGTCTCTATTATATTATGACAGACCAGCTAGATCTACTGTCTCTATTATATTATGACAGACCAGCTAGATCTACTGTCTCTATTATATTATGACAGACCAGCTAGATCTACTGTCTCTATTATATTATGACAGACCAGCTAGATCTACTGTCTCTATTATATTATGACAGACCAGCTAGATCTACTGTCTCTATTATATTATGACAGACCAGCTAGATCTACTGTCTCTATTATATTATGACAGACCAGCTAGATCTACTGTCTCTATTATATTATGACAGACCAGCTAGATCTACTGTCTCTATTATATTATGACAGACCAGCTAGATCTACTGTCTCTATTATATTATGACAGACCAGCTAGATCTACTGTCTCTATTATATTATGACAGACCAGCTAGATCTACTGTCTCTATTATATTATGACAGACCAGCTAGATCTACTGTCTCTATTATATTATGACAGACCAGCTAGATCTACTGTCTCTATTATATTATGACAGACCAGCTAGATCTACTGTCTCTATTATATTATGACAGACCAGCTAGATCTACTGTCTCTATTATATTATGACAGACCAGCTAGATCTACTGTCTCTATTATATTATGACAGACCAGCTAGATCTACTGTCTCTATTATATTATGACAGACCAGCTAGATCTACTGTCTCTATTATATTATGACAGACCAGCTAGATCTACTGTCTCTATTATATTATGACAGACCAGCTAGATCTACTGTCTCTATTATATTATGACAGACCAGCTAGATCTACTGTCTCTATTATATTATGACAGACCAGCTAGATCTACTGTCTCTATTATATTATGACAGACCAGCTAGATCTACTGTCTCTATTATATTATGACAGACCAGCTAGATCTACTGTCTCTATTATATTATGACAGACCAGCTAGATCTACTGTCTCTATTATATTATGACAGACCAGCTAGATCTACTGTCTCTATTATATTATGACAGACCAGCTAGATCTACTGTCTCTATTATATTATGACAGACCAGCTAGATCTACTGTCTCTATTATATTATGACAGACCAGCTAGATCTACTGTCTCTATTATATTATGACAGACCAGCTAGATCTACTGTCTCTATTATATTATGACAGACCAGCTAGATCTACTGTCTCTATTATATTATGACAGACCAGCTAGATCTACTGTCTCTATTATATTATGACAGACCAGCTAGATCTACTGTCTCTATTATATTATGACAGACCAGCTAGATCTACTGTCTCTATTATATTATGACAGACCAGCTAGATCTACTGTCTCTATTATATTATGACAGACCAGCTAGATCTACTGTCTCTATTATATTATGACAGACCAGCTAGATCTACTGTCTCTATTATATTATGACAGACCAGCTAGATCTACTGTCTCTATTATATTATGACAGACCAGCTAGATCTACTGTCTCTATTATATTATGACAGACCAGCTAGATCTACTGTCTCTATTATATTATGACAGACCAGCTAGATCTACTGTCTCTATTATATTATGACAGACCAGCTAGATCTACTGTCTCTATTATATTATGACAGACCAGCTAGATCTACTGTCTCTATTATATTATGACAGACCAGCTAGATCTACTGTCTCTATTATATTATGACAGACCAGCTAGATCTACTGTCTCTATTATATTATGACAGACCAGCTAGATCTACTGTCTCTATTATATTATGACAGACCAGCTAGATCTACTGTCTCTATTATATTATGACAGACCAGCTAGATCTACTGTCTCTATTATATTATGACAGACCAGCTAGATCTACTGTCTCTATTATATTATGACAGACCAGCTAGATCTACTGTCTCTATTATATTATGACAGACCAGCTAGATCTACTGTCTCTATTATATTATGACAGACCAGCTAGATCTACTGTCTCTATTATATTATGACAGACCAGCTAGATCTACTGTCTCTATTATATTATGACAGACCAGCTAGATCTACTGTCTCTATTATATTATGACAGACCAGCTAGATCTACTGTCTCTATTATATTATGACAGACCAGCTAGATCTACTGTCTCTATTATATTATGACAGACCAGCTAGATCTACTGTCTCTATTATATTATGACAGACCAGCTAGATCTACTGTCTCTATTATATTATGACAGACCAGCTAGATCTACTGTCTCTATTATATTATGACAGACCAGCTAGATCTACTGTCTCTATTATATTATGACAGACCAGCTAGATCTACTGTCTCTATTATATTATGACAGACCAGCTAGATCTACTGTCTCTATTATATTATGACAGACCAGCTAGATCTACTGTCTCTATTATATTATGACAGACCAGCTAGATCTACTGTCTCTATTATATTATGACAGACCAGCTAGATCTACTGTCTCTATTATATTATGACAGACCAGCTAGATCTACTGTCTCTATTATATTATGACAGACCAGCTAGATCTACTGTCTCTATTATATTATGACAGACCAGCTAGATCTACTGTCTCTATTATATTATGACAGACCAGCTAGATCTACTGTCTCTATTATATTATGACAGACCAGCTAGATCTACTGTCTCTATTATATTATGACAGACCAGCTAGATCTACTGTCTCTATTATATTATGACAGACCAGCTAGATCTACTGTCTCTATTATATTATGACAGACCAGCTAGATCTACTGTCTCTATTATATTATGACAGACCAGCTAGATCTACTGTCTCTATTATATTATGACAGACCAGCTAGATCTACTGTCTCTATTATATTATGACAGACCAGCTAGATCTACTGTCTCTATTATATTATGACAGACCAGCTAGATCTACTGTCTCTATTATATTATGACAGACCAGCTAGATCTACTGTCTCTATTATATTATGACAGACCAGCTAGATCTACTGTCTCTATTATATTATGACAGACCAGCTAGATCTACTGTCTCTATTATATTATGACAGACCAGCTAGATCTACTGTCTCTATTATATTATGACAGACCAGCTAGATCTACTGTCTCTATTATATTATGACAGACCAGCTAGATCTACTGTCTCTATTATATTATGACAGACCAGCTAGATCTACTGTCTCTATTATATTATGACAGACCAGCTAGATCTACTGTCTCTATTATATTATGACAGACCAGCTAGATCTACTGTCTCTATTATATTATGACAGACCAGCTAGATCTACTGTCTCTATTATATTATGACAGACCAGCTAGATCTACTGTCTCTATTATATTATGACAGACCAGCTAGATCTACTGTCTCTATTATATTATGACAGACCAGCTAGATCTACTGTCTCTATTATATTATGACAGACCAGCTAGATCTACTGTCTCTATTATATTATGACAGACCAGCTAGATCTACTGTCTCTATTATATTATGACAGACCAGCTAGATCTACTGTCTCTATTATATTATGACAGACCAGCTAGATCTACTGTCTCTATTATATTATGACAGACCAGCTAGATCTACTGTCTCTATTATATTATGACAGACCAGCTAGATCTACTGTCTCTATTATATTATGACAGACCAGCTAGATCTACTGTCTCTATTATATTATGACAGACCAGCTAGATCTACTGTCTCTATTATATTATGACAGACCAGCTAGATCTACTGTCTCTATTATATTATGACAGACCAGCTAGATCTACTGTCTCTATTATATTATGACAGACCAGCTAGATCTACTGTCTCTATTATATTATGACAGACCAGCTAGATCTACTGTCTCTATTATATTATGACAGACCAGCTAGATCTACTGTCTCTATTATATTATGACAGACCAGCTAGATCTACTGTCTCTATTATATTATGACAGACCAGCTAGATCTACTGTCTCTATTATATTATGACAGACCAGCTAGATCTACTGTCTCTATTATATTATGACAGACCAGCTAGATCTACTGTCTCTATTATATTATGACAGACCAGCTAGATCTACTGTCTCTATTATATTATGACAGACCAGCTAGATCTACTGTCTCTATTATATACAGACCAGCTAGATCTACTGTCTCTATTATATTATGACAGACCAGCTAGATCTACTGTCTCTATTATATTATGACAGACCAGCTAGATCTACTGTCTCTATTATATTATGACAGACCAGCTAGATCTACTGTCTCTATTATATTATGACAGACCAGCTAGATCTACTGTCTCTATTATATTATGACAGACCAGCTAGATCTACTGTCTCTATTATATTATGACAGACCAGCTAGATCTACTGTCTCTATTATATTATGACAGACCAGCTAGATCTACTGTCTCTATTATATTATGACAGACCAGCTAGATCTACTGTCTCTATTATATTATGACAGACCAGCTAGATCTACTGTCTCTATTATATTATGACAGACCAGCTAGATCTACTGTCTCTATTATATTATGACAGACCAGCTAGATCTACTGTCTCTATTATATTATGACAGACCAGCTAGATCTACTGTCTCTATTATATTATGACAGACCAGCTAGATCTACTGTCTCTATTATATTATGACAGACCAGCTAGATCTACTGTCTCTATTATATTATGACAGACCAGCTAGATCTACTGTCTCTATTATATTATGACAGACCAGCTAGATCTACTGTCTCTATTATATTATGACAGACCAGCTAGATCTACTGTCTCTATTATATTATGACAGACCAGCTAGATCTACTGTCTCTATTATATTATGACAGACCAGCTAGATCTACTGTCTCTATTATATTATGACAGACCAGCTAGATCTACTGTCTCTATTATATTATGACAGACCAGCTAGATCTACTGTCTCTATTATATTATGACAGACCAGCTAGATCTACTGTCTCTATTATATTATGACAGACCAGCTAGATCTACTGTCTCTATTATATTATGACAGACCAGCTAGATCTACTGTCTCTATTATATTATGACAGACCAGCTAGATCTACTGTCTCTATTATATTATGACAGACCAGCTAGATCTACTGTCTCTATTATATTATGACAGACCAGCTAGATCTACTGTCTCTATTATATTATGACAGACCAGCTAGATCTACTGTCTCTATTATATTATGACAGACCAGCTAGATCTACTGTCTCTATTATATTATGACAGACCAGCTAGATCTACTGTCTCTATTATATTATGACAGACCAGCTAGATCTACTGTCTCTATTATATTATGACAGACCAGCTAGATCTACTGTCTCTATTATATTATGACAGACCAGCTAGATCTACTGTCTCTATTATATTATGACAGACCAGCTAGATCTACTGTCTCTATTATATTATGACAGACCAGCTAGATCTACTGTCTCTATTATATTATGACAGACCAGCTAGATCTACTGTCTCTATTATATTATGACAGACCAGCTAGATCTACTGTCTCTATTATATTATGACAGACCAGCTAGATCTACTGTCTCTATTATATTATGACAGACCAGCTAGATCTACTGTCTCTATTATATTATGACAGACCAGCTAGATCTACTGTCTCTATTATATTATGACAGACCAGCTAGATCTACTGTCTCTATTATATTATGACAGACCAGCTAGATCTACTGTCTCTATTATATTATGACAGACCAGCTAGATCTACTGTCTCTATTATATTATGACAGACCAGCTAGATCTACTGTCTCTATTATATTATGACAGACCAGCTAGATCTACTGTCTCTATTATATTATGACAGACCAGCTAGATCTACTGTCTCTATTATATTATGACAGACCAGCTAGATCTACTGTCTCTATTATATTATGACAGACCAGCTAGATCTACTGTCTCTATTATATTATGACAGACCAGCTAGATCTACTGTCTCTATTATATTATGACAGACCAGCTAGATCTACTGTCTCTATTATATTATGACAGACCAGCTAGATCTACTGTCTCTATTATATTATGACAGACCAGCTAGATCTACTGTCTCTATTATATTATGACAGACCAGCTAGATCTACTGTCTCTATTATATTATGACAGACCAGCTAGATCTACTGTCTCTATTATATTATGACAGACCAGCTAGATCTACTGTCTCTATTATATGACAGACCAGCTAGATCTACTGTCTCTATTATATTATGACAGACCAGCTAGATCTACTGTCTCTATTATATTATGACAGACCAGCTAGATCTACTGTCTCTATTATATTATGACAGACCAGCTAGATCTACTGTCTCTATTATATTATGACAGACCAGCTAGATCTACTGTCTCTATTATATTATGACAGACCAGCTAGATCTACTGTCTCTATTATATATGACAGACCAGCTAGATCTACTGTCTCTATTATATTATGACAGACCAGCTAGATCTACTGTCTCTATTATATTATGACAGACCAGCTAGATCTACTGTCTCTATTATATTATGACAGACCAGCTAGATCTACTGTCTCTATTATATTATGACAGACCAGCTAGATCTACTGTCTCTATTATATTATGACAGACCAGCTAGATCTACTGTCTCTATTATATTATGACAGACCAGCTAGATCTACTGTCTCTATTATATTATGACAGACCAGCTAGATCTACTGTCTCTATTATATTATGACAGACCAGCTAGATCTACTGTCTCTATTATATTATGACAGACCAGCTAGATCTACTGTCTCTATTATATTATGACAGACCAGCTAGATCTACTGTCTCTATTATATTATGACAGACCAGCTAGATCTACTGTCTCTATTATATTATGACAGACCAGCTAGATCTACTGTCTCTATTATATTATGACAGACCAGCTAGATCTACTGTCTCTATTATATTATGACAGACCAGCTAGATCTACTGTCTCTATTATATTATGACAGACCAGCTAGATCTACTGTCTCTATTATATTATGACAGACCAGCTAGATCTACTGTCTCTATTATATTATGACAGACCAGCTAGATCTACTGTCTCTATTATATTATGACAGACCAGCTAGATCTACTGTCTCTATTATATTATGACAGACCAGCTAGATCTACTGTCTCTATTATATTATGACAGACCAGCTAGATCTACTGTCTCTATTATATTATGACAGACCAGCTAGATCTACTGTCTCTATTATATTATGACAGACCAGCTAGATCTACTGTCTCTATTATATTATGACAGACCAGCTAGATCTACTGTCTCTATTATATTATGACAGACCAGCTAGATCTACTGTCTCTATTATATTATGACAGACCAGCTAGATCTACTGTCTCTATTATATTATGACAGACCAGCTAGATCTACTGTCTCTATTATATTATGACAGACCAGCTAGATCTACTGTCTCTATTATATTATGACAGACCAGCTAGATCTACTGTCTCTATTATATTATGACAGACCAGCTAGATCTACTGTCTCTATTATATTATGACAGACCAGCTAGATCTACTGTCTCTATTATATTATGACAGACCCTAGATCTACTGTCTCTATTATATTATGACAGACCAGCTAGATCTACTGTCTCTATTATATATGACACCAGCTAGATCTACTGTCTCTATGTCTCTATATATTATGACAGACCAGCTAGATCTACTCTATGTCTCTATTATATTATGACAGACCAGCTAGATCTACTGTCTCTATTATAATATGACAGACCAGCTAGATCTACTGTCTCTATTATATTATGACAGACCAGCTAGATCTACTGTCTCTATTATATATGACAGACCAGCTAGATCTACTGTCTCTATTATTTATGACAGACCAGCTAGATCTACTGTCTCTATTATATTATGACAGACAGCTAGATCTACTGTCTCTATTATATTATGACAGAGACCAGCTAGATCTACTGTCTCTATTATATTATGACAGACCAGCTAGATCTACTGTCTCTAATATATTATGACAACCAGTAGATCTAGCTGGTCTGTCATAATATAATAGAGACAGTAGATCTAGCTGTCTGTCATAATATATGAGACAGTAGATCTAGCTGGTCTGTCATAATATAATAGAGACAGTAGATCTAGCTGGTCTGTCATAATATATAGAGACAGTAGATCTAGCTGGTCTGTCATAATATATAGAGACAGTAGATCTAGCTGGTCTGTCATAATATAATAGAGACAGTAGATCTACTGGTCTGTCATATTTAATAGAGACAGTAGATCTAGCTGGTCTGTCATAATATATAGAGACAGTAGATCTAGCTGGTCTGTCATATATAATAGAGACAGTAGATCTAGCTGGTCTGTCATAATATAATAGAGAATAGAGACAGCTATCTAGCTGGTCTGTCATAATATAATAGAGACATAGATAGATCTAGCTGGTCTGTCATATATATAATAGAGACAGTAGATCTAGCTGGTCTGTCATAATATAATAGAGACAGTAGATCTAGCTGGTCTGTCAAATATAATAGAGACAGTAGATCTACTGGTCTGTCATAATATAATAGACAGTAGATCTAGCTGGTCTGTCATAATATAATAGAGACAGTAGATCTAGCTGGTCTGTCATAATATAATAGAGACAGTAGATCTAGCTGGTCTGTCATATATAATAGAGACAGTAGATCTACTGGTCTGTCATAATATAATAGAGACAGTAGATCTAGCTGGTCTGTCATAATATAATAGAGACAGTAGATCTAGCTTCTGTCTAAATATAATAGAGACAGTAGATCTAGCTGGTCTGTCATATAATATAGAGACAGTAGATCTAGCTGGTCTGTCATAATATATAGAGACAGTAGATCTAGCTGGTCTGTCAAATATAAAGAGACAGTAGATCTAGCTGGTCTGTCATAATATAATAGAGACAGTAGATCTAGCTGGTCTGTCATAATATAAGAGACAGTAGATCTAGCTGGTCTGTCATAATTATAAGACAGTAGATCTAGCTGGTCTGTCATTATAATAGAGACAGTAGATCTAGCTGGTCTGTCATAATTATAGAGACAGTAGATCTAGCTGGTCTGTCAAATATAATAGAGACAGTAGATCTAGCTGTCTGTCATAATATAATAGAGACAGTAGATCTAGCTGGTCTGTCATAATATATAGAGACAGTAGATCTAGCTGGTCTGTCATAATATAATAGAGACAGTAGATCTAGCTGGTCTGTCATATTAATAGAGACAGTAGATCTAGCTGGTCTGTCATATATAATAGAGACAGTAGATCTAGCTGGTCTGTCATAATATAATAGAGACAGTAGATCTAGCTGGTCTGTCATAATATAATAGAGACAGTAGATCTAGCTGGTCTGTCATATATAATAGAGACAGTAGATCTAGCTGGTCTGTCATAATATAATAGAGACAGTAGATCTAGCTGGTCTGTCATATATAATAGAGACAGTAGATCTAGCTGGTCTGTCATAATTATAATAGAGACAGTAGATCTAGCTGGTCTGTCATATATAATAGAGACAGTAGATCTAGCTGGTCTGTCATAATATAATAGAGACAGTAGATCTAGCTGGTCTGTCATAATATAATAGAGACAGTAGATCTAGCTGGTCTGTCATAATATAATAGAGACAGTAGATCTAGCTGGTCTGTCATAATATAATAGAGACAGTAGATCTAGCTGGTCTGTCATAATATAATAGAGACAGTAGATCTAGCTGGTCTGTCATAATATAATAGAGACAGTAGATCTAGCTGGTCTGTCATATATAATAGAGACAGTAGATCTAGCTGGTCTGTCATAATTATAGAGACAGTAGATCTAGCTGGTCTGTCATAATATAATAGAGACAGTAGATCTAGCTGGTCTGTCATAATATATAGAGACAGTAGATCTAGCTGGTCTGTCATAATATAATAGAGACAGTAGATCTAGCTGGTCTGTCATATATAATAGAGACAGTAGATCTAGCTGGTCTGTCATAATATAATAGAGACAGTAGATCTAGCTGGTCTGTCATAATATAATAGAGACAGTAGATCTAGCTGGTCTGTCATAATATAATAGAGACAGTAGATCTAGCTGGTCTGTCATAATATAATAGAGACAGTAGATCTAGCTGGTCTGTCATAATATAATAGAGACAGTAGATCTAGCTGGTCTGTCATAATATAATAGAGACAGTAGATCTAGCTGGTCTGTCATAATATAATAGAGACAGTAGATCTAGCTGGTCTGTCATAATATAATAGAGACAGTAGATCTAGCTGGTCTGTCATAATATAATAGAGACAGTAGATCTAGCTGGTCTGTCATAATATAATAGAGACAGTAGATCTAGCTGGTCTGTCATAATATAATAGAGACAGTAGATCTAGCTGGTCTGTCATAATATAATAGAGACAGTAGATCTAGCTGGTCTGTCATAATATAATAGAGACAGTAGATCTAGCTGGTCTGTCATAATATAATAGAGACAGTAGATCTAGCTGGTCTGTCATAATATAATAGAGACAGTAGATCTAGCTGGTCTGTCATATATAATAGAGACAGTAGATCTAGCTGGTCTGTCATAATATAATAGAGACAGTAGATCTAGCTGGTCTGTCATAATATAATAGAGACAGTAGATCTAGCTGGTCTGTCATAATTATAGAGACAGTAGATCTAGCTGGTCTGTCATAATATAATAGAGACAGTAGATCTAGCTGGTCTGTCATAATATAATAGAGACAGTAGATCTAGCTGGTCTGTCATAATATATAGAGACAGTAGATCTAGCTGGTCTGTCATAATATAATAGAGACAGTAGATCTAGCTGGTCTGTCATAATATAATAGAGACAGTAGATCTAGCTGGTCTGTCATAATATAATAGAGACAGTAGATCTAGCTGGTCTGTCATAATATAATAGAGACAGTAGATCTAGCTGGTCTGTCATAATATAATAGAGACAGTAGATCTAGCTGGTCTGTCATAATATATAGAGACAGTAGATCTAGCTGGTCTGTCATAATATAATAGAGACAGTAGATCTAGCTGGTCTGTCATAATATAATAGAGACAGTAGATCTAGCTGGTCTGTCATAATATAATAGAGACAGTAGATCTAGCTGGTCTGTCATAATATAATAGAGACAGTAGATCTAGCTGGTCTGTCATAATATAATAGAGACAGTAGATCTAGCTGGTCTGTCATAATATAATAGAGACAGTAGATCTAGCTGGTCTGTCATAATATAATAGAGACAGTAGATCTAGCTGGTCTGTCATAATATAATAGAGACAGTAGATCTAGCTGGTCTGTCATAATATAATAGAGACAGTAGATCTAGCTGGTCTGTCATAATATAATAGAGACAGTAGATCTAGCTGGTCTGTCATAATATAATAGAGACAGTAGATCTAGCTGGTCTGTCATAATATAATAGAGACAGTAGATCTAGCTGGTCTGTCATATAATAGAGACAGTAGATCTAGCTGGTCTGTCATAATATAATAGAGACAGTAGATCTAGCTGGTCTGTCATAATATAATAGAGACAGTAGATCTAGCTGGTCTGTCATAATATAATAGAGACAGTAGATCTAGCTGGTCTGTCATAATATAATAGAGACAGTAGATCTAGCTGGTGTCATAATATAATAGAGACAGTAGATCTAGCTGGTCTGTCATAATATAATAGAGACAGTAGATCTAGCTGGTCTGTCATAATATAATAGAGACAGTAGATCTAGCTGGTCTGTCATAATATAATAGAGACAGTAGATCTACTGGTCTGTCATAATATAATAGAGACAGTAGATCTAGCTGGTCTGTCATAATATAATAGAGACAGTAGATCTAGCTGGTCTGTCATTATTTTTGTGTCATATAATAGAGACAGTAGATCTAGCTGGTCTGTCATAATATAATAGAGACAGTAGATCTAGCTGGTCTGTCATAATATAATAGAGACAGTAGATCTAGCTGGTCTGTCATAATATAATAGAGACAGTAGATCTAGCTGGTCTGTCATAATATAATAGAGACAGTAGATCTAGCTGGTCTGTCATAATATAATAGAGACAGTAGATCTAGCTGGTCTGTCATAATATAATAGAGACAGTAGATCTAGCTGGTCTGTCATAATATAATAGAGACAGTAGATCTAGCTGGTCTGTCATAATATAATAGAGACAGTAGATCTAGCTGGTCTGTCATAATATAATAGAGACAGTAGATCTAGCTGGTCTGTCATAATATAATAGAGACAGTAGATCTAGCTGGTCTGTCATAATATAATAGAGACAGTAGATCTAGCTGGTCTGTCATAATATAATAGAGACAGTAGATCTAGCTGGTCTGTCATAATATAATAGAGACAGTAGATCTAGCTGGTCTGTCATAATATAATAGAGACAGTAGATCTAGCTGGTCTGTCATAATATAATAGAGACAGTAGATCTAGCTGGTCTGTCATAATATAATAGAGACAGTAGATCTAGCTGGTCTGTCATAATATAATAGAGACAGTAGATCTAGCTGGTCTGTCATAATATAATAGAGACAGTAGATCTAGCTGGTCTGTCATAATATAATAGAGACAGTAGATCTAGCTGGTCTGTCATAATATAATAGAGACAGTAGATCTAGCTGGTCTGTCATAATATAATAGAGACAGTAGATCTAGCTGGTCTGTCATAATATAATAGAGACAGTAGATCTAGCTGGTCTGTCATATAAATAGAGACAGTAGATCTAGCTGGTCTGTCATAATATAATAGAGACAGTAGATCTAGCTGGTCTGTCATAATATAATAGAGACAGTAGATCTAGCTGGTCTGTCATAATATAATAGAGACAGTAGATCTAGCTGGTCTGTCATAATATAATAGAGACAGTAGATCTAGCTGGTCTGTCATAATATAATAGAGACAGTAGATCTAGCTGGTCTGTCATAATATAATAGAGACAGTAGATCTAGCTGGTCTGTCATAATATAATAGAGACAGTAGATCTAGCTGGTCTGTCATAATATAATAGAGACAGTAGATCTAGCTGGTCTGTCATAATATAATAGAGACAGTAGATCTAGCTGGTCTGTCATATATAATAGAGACAGTAGATCTAGCTGGTCTGTCATAATATAATAGAGACAGTAGATCTAGCTGGTCTGTCATAATATAATAGAGACAGTAGATCTAGCTGGTCTGTCATAATATATAGAGACAGTAGATCTAGCTGGTCTGTCATAATATAATAGAGACAGTAGATCTAGCTGGTCTGTCATAATATAATAGAGACAGTAGATCTAGCTGGTCTGTCATAATATAATAGAGACAGTAGATCTAGCTGGTCTGTCATAATATAATAGAGACAGTAGATCTAGCTGGTCTGTCATAATATAATAGAGACAGTAGATCTAGCTGGTCTGTCATATATAATAGAGACAGTAGATCTAGCTGGTCTGTCATAATATAATAGAGACAGTAGATCTAGCTGGTCTGTCATAATATAATAGAGACAGTAGATCTAGCTGGTCTGTCATAATATAATAGAGACAGTAGATCTAGCTGGTCTGTCATAATATAATAGAGACAGTAGATCTAGCTGGTCTGTCATAATATAATAGAGACAGTAGATCTAGCTGGTCTGTCATAATATAATAGAGACAGTAGATCTAGCTGGTCTGTCATAATATAATAGAGACAGTAGATCTAGCTGGTCTGTCATAATATAATAGAGACAGTAGATCTAGCTGGTCTGTCATAATATAATAGAGACAGTAGATCTAGCTGGTCTGTCATAATATAATAGAGACAGTAGATCTAGCTGGTCTGTCATAATATAATAGAGACAGTAGATCTAGCTGGTCTGTCATAATATAATAGAGACAGTAGATCTAGCTGGTCTGTCATATATAATAGAGACAGTAGATCTAGCTGGTCTGTCATAATATAATAGAGACAGTAGATCTAGCTGGTCTGTCATAATATAATAGAGACAGTAGATCTAGCTGGTCTGTCATAATATAATAGAGACAGTAGATCTAGCTGGTCTGTCATAATATAATAGAGACAGTAGATCTAGCTGGTCTGTCATAATATAATAGAGACAGTAGATCTAGCTGGTCTGTCATAATATAATAGAGACAGTAGATCTAGCTGGTCTGTCATAATATAATAGAGACAGTAGATCTAGCTGGTCTGTCATAATATAATAGAGACAGTAGATCTAGCTGGTCTGTCATAATATAATAGAGACAGTAGATCTAGCTGGTCTGTCATAATATAATAGAGACAGTAGATCTAGCTGGTCTGTCATAATATAATAGAGACAGTAGATCTAGCTGGTCTGTCATAATATAATAGAGACAGTAGATCTAGCTGGTCTGTCATATATAATAGAGACAGTAGATCTAGCTGGTCTGTCATAATATAATAGAGACAGTAGATCTAGCTGGTCTGTCATAATATAATAGAGACAGTAGATCTAGCTGGTCTGTCATAATATAATAGAGACAGTAGATCTAGCTGGTCTGTCATAATATAATAGAGACAGTAGATCTAGCTGGTGTCATAATATAATAGAGACAGTAGATCTAGCTGGTCTGTCATAATATAATAGAGACAGTAGATCTAGCTGGTCTGTCATATATAATAGAGACAGTAGATCTAGCTGGTCTGTCATAATAAATAGAGACAGTAGATCTAGCTGGTCTGTCATAATAATAGAGACAGTAGATCTAGCTGGTCTGTCATAATATAATAGAGACAGTAGATCTAGCTGGTCTGTCATAATATAATAGAGACAGTAGATCTAGCTGGTCTGTCATAATATAATAGAGACAGTAGATCTAGCTGGTCTGTCATAATATAATAGAGACAGTAGATCTAGCTGGTCTGTCATAATATAATAGAGACAGTAGATCTAGCTGGTCTGTCATAATATAATAGAGACAGTAGATCTAGCTGGTCTGTCATAATATAATAGAGACAGTAGATCTAGCTGGTCTGTCATAATATAATAGAGACAGTAGATCTAGCTGGTCTGTCATAATATAATAGAGACAGTAGATCTAGCTGGTCTGTCATAATATAATAGAGACAGTAGATCTAGCTGGTCTGTCATAATATAATAGAGACAGTAGATCTAGCTGGTCTGTCATAATATAATAGAGACAGTAGATCTAGCTGGTCTGTCATAAATAATAGAGACAGTAGATCTAGCTGGTCTGTCATAATATAATAGAGACAGTAGATCTAGCTGGTCTGTCATAATATAATAGAGACAGTAGATCTAGCTGGTCTGTCATAATATAATAGAGACAGTAGATCTAGCTGGTCTGTCATAATATAATAGAGACAGTAGATCTAGCTGGTCTGTCATAATATAATAGAGACAGTAGATCTAGCTGGTCTGTCATAATATAATAGAGACAGTAGATCTAGCTGGTCTGTCATAATATAATAGAGACAGTAGATCTAGCTGGTCTGTCATAATATAATAGAGACAGTAGATCTAGCTGGTCTGTCATAATATAATAGAGACAGTAGATCTAGCTGGTCTGTCATAATATAATAGAGACAGTAGATCTAGCTGGTCTGTCATAATAAATAGAGACAGTAGATCTAGCTGGTCTGTCATAATATAATAGAGACAGTAGATCTAGCTGGTCTGTCATAATATAATAGAGACAGTAGATCTAGCTGGTCTGTCATAATATAATAGAGACAGTAGATCTAGCTGGTCTGTCATAATATAATAGAGACAGTAGATCTAGCTGGTCTGTCATAATATAATAGAGACAGTAGATCTAGCTGGTCTGTCATAATATAATAGAGACAGTAGATCTAGCTGGTCTGTCATAATATAATAGAGACAGTAGATCTAGCTGGTCTGTCATAATATAATAGAGACAGTAGATCTAGCTGGTCTGTCATAATATAATAGAGACAGTAGATCTAGCTGGTCTGTCATAATATAATAGAGACAGTAGATCTAGCTGGTCTGTCATAATATAATAGAGACAGTAGATCTAGCTGGTCTGTCATAATATAATAGAGACAGTAGATCTAGCTGGTCTGTCATAATATAATAGAGACAGTAGATCTAGCTGGTCTGTCATAATATAATAGAGACAGTAGATCTAGCTGGTCTGTCATAATATAATAGAGACAGTAGATCTAGCTGGTCTGTCATAATATAATAGAGACAGTAGATCTAGCTGGTCTGTCATAATATAATAGAGACAGTAGATCTAGCTGGTCTGTCATATATAATAGAGACAGTAGATCTAGCTGGTCTGTCATAATATAATAGAGACAGTAGATCTAGCTGGTCTGTCATAATATAATAGAGACAGTAGATCTAGCTGGTCTGTCATAATATAATAGAGACAGTAGATCTAGCTGGTCTGTCATAATATAATAGAGACAGTAGATCTAGCTGGTCTGTCATAATATAATAGAGACAGTAGATCTAGCTGGTCTGTCATAATATAATAGAGACAGTAGATCTAGCTGGTCTGTCATAATATAATAGAGACAGTAGATCTAGCTGGTCTGTCATAATATAATAGAGACAGTAGATCTAGCTGGTCTGTCATAATATAATAGAGACAGTAGATCTAGCTGGTCTGTCATAATATAATAGAGACAGTAGATCTAGCTGGTCTGTCATAATATAATAGAGACAGTAGATCTAGCTGGTCTGTCATAATATAATAGAGACAGTAGATCTAGCTGGTCTGTCATAATATAATAGAGACAGTAGATCTAGCTGGTCTGTCATAATATAATAGAGACAGTAGATCTAGCTGGTCTGTCATAATATAATAGAGACAGTAGATCTAGCTGGTCTGTCATAATATAATAGAGACAGTAGATCTAGCTGGTCTGTCATAATATAATAGAGACAGTAGATCTAGCTGGTCTGTCATAATATATAGAGACAAGTAGATCTAGCTGGTCTGTCATAATATAATAGAGACAGTAGATCTAGCTGGTCTGTCATAATATAATAGAGACAGTAGATCTAGCTGGTCTGTCATAATATAATAGAGACAGTAGATCTAGCTGGTCTGTCATAATATAATAGAGACAGTAGATCTAGCTGGTCTGTCATAATATAATAGAGACAGTAGATCTAGCTGGTCTGTCATAATATAATAGAGACAGTAGATCTAGCTGGTCTGTCATAATATAATAGAGACAGTAGATCTAGCTGGTCTGTCATAATATAATAGAGACAGTAGATCTAGCTGGTCTGTCATAATATAATAGAGACAGTAGATCTAGCTGGTCTGTCATAATATAATAGAGACAGTAGATCTAGCTGGTCTGTCATAATATAATAGAGACAGTAGATCTAGCTGGTCTGTCATAATATAATAGAGACAGTAGATCTAGCTGGTCTGTCATAATATAATAGAGACAGTAGATCTAGCTGGTCTGTCATAATATAATAGAGACAGTAGATCTAGCTGGTCTGTCATATATAATAGAGACAGTAGATCTAGCTGGTCTGTCATAATAATAGAGACAGTAGATCTAGCTGGTCTGTCATAATATAATAGAGACAGTAGATCTAGCTGGTCTGTCATAATATAATAGAGACAGTAGATCTAGCTGGTCTGTCATAATATAATAGAGACAGTAGATCTAGCTGGTCTGTCATAATATAATAGAGACAGTAGATCTAGCTGGTCTGTCATAATATAATAGAGACAGTAGATCTAGCTGGTCTGTCATATATAATAGAGACAGTAGATCTAGCTGGTCTGTCATAATATAATAGAGACAGTAGATCTAGCTGGTCTGTCATAATATAATAGAGACAGTAGATCTAGCTGGTCTGTCATAATATAATAGAGACAGTAGATCTAGCTGGTCTGTCATAATATAATAGAGACAGTAGATCTAGCTGGTCTGTCATAATATAATAGAGACAGTAGATCTAGCTGGTCTGTCATAATATAATAGAGACAGTAGATCTAGCTGGTCTGTCATAATATAATAGAGACAGTAGATCTAGCTGGTCTGTCATAATATAATAGAGACAGTAGATCTAGCTGGTCTGTCATAATATAATAGAGACAGTAGATCTAGCTGGTCTGTCATAATATAATAGAGACAGTAGATCTAGCTGGTCTGTCATAATATAATAGAGACAGTAGATCTAGCTGGTCTGTCATAATATAATAGAGACAGTAGATCTAGCTGGTCTGTCATAATATAATAGAGACAGTAGATCTAGCTGGTCTGTCATAATATAATAGAGACAGTAGATCTAGCTGGTCTGTCATAATATAATAGAGACAGTAGATCTAGCTGGTCTGTCATAATATAATAGAGACAGTAGATCTAGCTGGTCTGTCATAATATAATAGAGACAGTAGATCTAGCTGGTCTGTCATAATATAATAGAGACAGTAGATCTAGCTGGTCTGTCATAATATAATAGAGACAGTAGATCTAGCTGGTCTGTCATAATATAATAGAGACAGTAGATCTAGCTGGTCTGTCATAATATAATAGAGACAGTAGATCTAGCTGGTCTGTCATAATATAATAGAGACAGTAGATCTAGCTGGTCTGTCATAATATAATAGAGACAGTAGATCTAGCTGGTCTGTCATAATATAATAGAGACAGTAGATCTAGCTGGTCTGTCATAATATAATAGAGACAGTAGATCTAGCTGGTCTGTCATAATATAATAGAGACAGTAGATCTAGCTGGTCTGTCATAATATAATAGAGACAGTAGATCTAGCTGGTCTGTCATATATAATAGAGACAGTAGATCTAGCTGGTCTGTCATAATATAATAGAGACAGTAGATCTAGCTGGTCTGTCATAATATAATAGAGACAGTAGATCTAGCTGGTCTGTCATAATATAATAGAGACAGTAGATCTAGCTGGTCTGTCATAATATAATAGAGACAGTAGATCTAGCTGGTCTGTCATAATATAATAGAGACAGTAGATCTAGCTGGTCTGTCATAATATAATAGAGACAGTAGATCTAGCTGGTCTGTCATAATATAATAGAGACAGTAGATCTAGCTGGTCTGTCATAATATAATAGAGACAGTAGATCTAGCTGGTCTGTCATAATATAATAGAGACAGTAGATCTAGCTGGTCTGTCATAATATAATAGAGACAGTAGATCTAGCTGGTCTGTCATAATATAATAGAGACAGTAGATCTAGCTGGTCTGTCATAATATAATAGAGACAGTAGATCTAGCTGGTCTGTCATAATATAATAGAGACAGTAGATCTAGCTGGTCTGTCATAATATAATAGAGACAGTAGATCTAGCTGGTCTGTCATAATATAATAGAGACAGTAGATCTAGCTGGTCTGTCATAATATAATAA
>NW_022262492.1:0-27494 GCF_002021735.2 Oncorhynchus kisutch
CAGCTAGACCTATTGTCTCTATTATATTATGACAGACCAGCTAGATCTACTGTCTCTATTATATACAAAACCAGCTAGATCTACTGTCTCTATTATATTTTTGACAGACCAGGTAGATCTACTGTCTCTATTATTTATAACAGACCAGGTATATCTACTGTCTCTATTATATTTGACAGACGACAGCTAGATCTACTGTCTCTATTATATTTGACAGACCAGCTAGATGTACTGTCTCTATTATATTATGACAGAAGCTAGATCTACTGTCTCTATTGTACTATGACAGACCAGGTAGATCTAATGTCTCTATTGTACTATGACAGACCAGGTAGATCTACTGTCTCTATTATATTATGACAGACCACCTAGATCTTTCTCTCTATATTTTGACAGAACCAGTTAGACCTACTCTCTCTGTTATATTATGACATACCCACTAGATCTTACCGTCTCTGTTATATTATGACAGACAGCTAGTTCTACTGTCTGTATTGTATTATGACAGACCCGCTAGATCTACTGTCTATATTATATTATGACAGACCAGCTAGATCTACTGTCTCTATTGTACTATGACAGACCAGCTAGATCTACTGTCTCTATTCTAATTTGACAGACCAGGTAGATCTACTGTCTCTATTATATTATGACAGACCAGCTAGATCTACTGTCTCTATTATATTATGACAGACCAGCTAGATCTACTGTCTCTATTATAATATGACAGACCAGCTAGATCTATGTCTCTATTATATTATGACAGACCAGCTAGATCGTACTGTCATCAGATTATATTATGACAGAACAGCTAGATCTACTGTCTCTCATTATATTTGACAGACCAGGTAGATCTACTGTCTCTATTATATTATGATAGACCAGCTAGATCTACTGTCTCTATGTCTCTATTATATTATGACAGACCAGCTAGATCTACTGTCTCTATTATACTATGACAGACCAGCTAGATCTACTGTCTCTATTATATTATGACAGACCAGCTAGATCTATTCTCTCTATTATATTTTGACAGACCAGGTAGATCTACTCTCTCTATTATATTATGACAGACCAGCTAGATCTACTGTCTCTGTTATATTATGACAGACCAGCTAGATCTACTGTCTGTATTATAATATGACAGACCAGCTAGATCTATTGTCTCTATTATATTATGACAGACCAGCTAGATCTACTGTCTATTATATTTTGACAGACCAGGCAGATCTACTGTCTCTATTATATTATGACAGACCAGCTAGATCTACTGTCTCTATTATATTATGAGAGACCAGCTAGATCTACCATCTCTATTATATTTTGACAGACCAGCTAGACGTTGTCTCCAAGGTGGCATAGCAGTTCAGACGTCTTTTGTCCTCGTCTTGTCGTGTCCTGTATATATATATATTTACAACTTTTTCACATACATTTTATTTTTATTTTCCATCAACTCATCTTCAAAACACTCTCCTGCAACCCGCCTCACCAATGTATATTTATAAAAAAGTATTATTTACCTCAGATCTGTAATCCTCCAAGAAGCTAGCCTGAAACTAGCCAGAAGCTAATCCAGAAGCTAGTTCAGAAGCTAGTTAGCTCCTTTACTGGCAAATCGTTAATATTCAGCTAACCACGGTTTGTGGTCATCAGCTATCCTTTAGCTCGAAAATCTATCGCCAGTTCTGTACGGCGCAGCGCGGCTCGGAGCGGAGCATACCAGACCAATTTTTCTCTCCATGTCCCTGGATTTCGACTGCTCTCTGGACATTCATACCCGGGATCTCACAGCTAGCTAGCTGCTATCCGTGTGACTGTCGGCCTTCGTCGATTCCGGAGCAAACATCAATTGTTCCGGAGCTAGCGGGCTCCGTCAATCACTCTGAGCTTCCATCATCCGCACCTGGGCTGCAGTCGCCTATCCGGGACCCGTTTTGCTGCCTTCGCGGAGCCCCCACCGGACCTTCACAACTGGACTGCCGACGTTATCTACCCGAAGGAGTTGATTCGGCTGCTCCTCCGTCGCGACCGTTACCTGAACGCCATCTGCGGCCTGCAACCGTTAGCTGTCTTACCGGCTGCTATCTGAATAGACATCGGACAATTTTTTATTATTTTTTTTATATTTTTTAATTATTATTATTATGTTTTCTTCTTGGGCCTCTATAACTATATCTATTGTTTTTATTTTTGTTGTTGTTGTGTGATTTGGATTAATCCCCTCTACCACACGGAACCCCACTATGCTAGCTTGCTACCGATGCCCTGGCTAGCTGTCTAAATCACCAACCAACCTCTCCACTCACCGGACCCTTTTGATCACTCGACTAAGCATGCCTCTCCTTAATGTCAATATGTCTTGTCCATTTCTGTTCTGGTTAGTGTTTATTGGCTTATTTCACTGTAGAGCCTCTAGTCCTGCTCACTATACCTTATCCAACCTATTAGTTCCACCACCCACACATGCAATGACATCTCCTGGTTTCAACGATGTTTCTAGAGACAATATCTCTCTCTTCATCACTCAATACCTAGGTTTACCTCCACTGTATTCACATCCTACCATACATTTGTCTGTACATTATACCTTGATGCTATTTTATCGCCCCCAGAAACCTCCTTTTACTCTATGTTCCAGACGTTCTAGACGACCAATTCTCATAGCTTTTAGCCGTACCCTTATTCTACTCCTCCTATGTTCCTCTGGCGATGTAGAGGTGAATCCAGGCCCTGCAGTGCCTAGCTCCACTCCTATTCCCCAGGCGCTCTCTTTTGACGACTTCATGTAACCGTAATAGCCTTGGTTTCATGCAGTGTTAGACATTAGAAGCCTCCTCCTAAGTTTGTTCTATTCACTGCTTTAGCACACTCTGCCAACCCGGATGTTCTAGCTGTGTCTGAATCCTGGCTTAGGAAGACCACCAAAAACTCAGACATTTTAATTCCAAACTACAACATTTTTCAGACAAGGATAGACTGCCAAGAGGGGTGTGCGTGTTTGCACTCCTACTGGGGCAAAGATAGCCTGCAGAGTTCTGTCCTACTATCCAAGGTCTGTACCCCAAACATTTGAAACTTCTACTTTTTAAAAAATCCACCTCTCCCTCTCTAAATACAAAGTCCCTCCGTCACCGTTGGCACCGCCTGCTATAGACCACCCTCTGCCCCCCGCTGGTGGCTCTGGACACCATATGTGAACTGAGTGCCCCCCTATCTATCTTCCAGGATTCGTGGTGCTGTGCTAGGGCGACCTGAAACTGTGGACATGCTTAACACCCAAGCCATCCTACAATCTAAACTTGATGCCCTCAATCTCACACAATATTCAATGACCTACCAGGTACCTCCCCAAAACCTTAAACACGGGCACCCTCATAGATATCATCCTAACCAACTTCCCCTCTAAATACACCTCTGCTGTCTTCAACCAAGATCTCAGCGATCACTGCTCATTGCCTGCATCCGTAATGGGTCAGCGGTCAAACGACCTCCACTCATCACTGTAAAACGCTCCCTGAAACACTTCTGCGAGCAGGCCTTTCTAATCGACCTGGCCGGGGTATCCTGGAAGGATATTGATCTCATCCCGTCAGTAGAGGATGCCTGGATATTTTTTTAAAATGCCTTCCTAACCATCTTAAATAAACATGCCCCATTCAAGAAATTTAGAACCAGGAACAGATATAGCCCTTGGTTCTCCCCAGACCTGACTGCCCTTAACCAACACAAAAACATCCTATGGCGTTCTGCATTAGCATCGAACAGCCCCCGTGATATGCAGCTGTTCAGGGAAGCTAGAAATCATTATACACAGGCAGTTAGAAAAGCCAAGGCTAGCTTTTTCAAGCAGAAATTTGCTTCCTGCAACACTAACTCAAAAAAGTTCTGGGACACTGTAAAGTCCATGGAGAATAAGAACACCTCCTCCCAGCTGCCCACTGCACTGAAGATAGGAAACACTGTCACCACTGATAAATCCACCATAATTGAGAATTTCAATAAGCATTTTTCTACGGCTGGCCATGCTTTCCACCTGGCTACTCCTACCCCGGACAACAGCACTGCACCCCCAACAGCAACTCGCCCAAGCCTTCCCCATTTCTCCTTCTCCCAAATCCATTCAGCTGATGTTCTGAAAGAGCTGCAAAATCTGGACCCCTACAAATCAGCCGGGCTAGACAATCTGGACCCTTTCTTTCTAAAATTATCTGCCGAAATTGTTGCCACCCCTATTACTAGCCTGTTCAACCTCTCTTTCGTGTCGTCTGAGATTCCCAAAGATTGGAAAGCAGCTGCGGTCATCCCCCTCTTCAAAGGGGGGGACACTCTTGACCCAAACTGCTACAGACCTATATCTATCCTACCGTGCCTTTCTAAGGTCTTCGAAAGCCAAGTCAACAAACAGATTACCGACCATTTCGAATCTCACCATACCTTCTCTGCTATGCAATCTGGTTTCAGAGCTGGTCATGGGTGCACCTCAGCCACGCTCAAGGTCCTAAACGATATCTTAACCGCCATCGATAAGAAACATTACTGTGCAGCCGTATTCATTGATCTGGCCAAGGCTTTCGACTCTGTCAATCACCATATCCTCATCGGCAGACTCGACAGCCTTGGTTTCTCAAATGATTGCCTCGCCTGGTTCACCAACTACTTCTCTGATAGAGTTCAGTGTGTCAAGATCGGAGGGTCTGCTGTCCGGACCTCTGGCAGTCTCTATGGGGGTGCCACAGGGTTCAATTCTTGGACCGACTCTCTTCTCTGTATACATCAATGAGGTCGCTCTTGCTGCTGGTGAGTCCCTGATCCACCTCTACGCAGACGACACCATTCTGTATACTTCCGGCCCTTCTTTGGACACTGTGTTAACAACCCTCCAGGCAAGCTTCAATGCCATACAACTCTCCTTCCGTGGCCTCCAATTGCTCTTAAATACAAGTAAAACTAAATGCATGCTCTTCAACCGATCGCTACCTGCACCTACCCGCCTGTCCAACATCACTACTCTGGACGGCTCTGACTTAGAATACGTGGACAACTACAAATACTTAGGTGTCTGGTTAGACTGTAAACTCTCCTTCCAGACCCATATCAAACATCTCCAATCCAAAGTTAAATCTAGAATTGGCTTCCTATTTCGCAACAAAGCATCCTTCACTCATGCTGCCAACATACCCTTGTAAAACTGACCATCCTACCAATCCTCGACTTTGGCGATGTCATTTACAAAATAGCCTCCAATACCCTACTCAACAAATTGGATGCAGTCTATCACAGTGCAATCCGTTTTATCACCAAAGCCCCATATACTACCCACCATTGCGACCTGTACGCTCTCGTTGGCTGGCCCTCGCTTCATACTCGTCGCCAAACCCACTGGCTCCATGTCATCTACAAGACCCTGCTAGGTAAAGTCCCCCCTTATCTCAGCTCGCTGGTCACCATAGCATCTCCCACCTGTAGCACACGCTCCAGCAGGTATATCTCTCTAGTCACCCCCAAGACCAATTCTTTCTTTGGCCGCCTCTCCTTCCAGTTCTCTGCTGCCAATGACTGGAACGAACTACAAAAAATCTCTGAAACTGGAAACACTTATCTCCCTCACTAGCTTTAAGCACCAACTGTCAGAGCAGCTCACAGATTACTGCACCTGTACATAGCCCACCTAAAATTTAGCCCAAACAACTACCTCTTTCCCAACTGTATTTAATTTTTATTTATTTATTTATTTTGCTCCTTTGCACCCCATTATTTTTTTATTTCTACTTTGCACATTCTTCCATTGCAAAACTACCATTCCAGTATTTTACTTGCTATATTGTATTTACTTTGCCATCATGGCCTTTTTTGCCTTTACCTCCCTTCTCACCTCATTTGCTCACATTGTATATAGACTTGTTTATACTGCATTATTGACTGTATGTTTGTTTTTACTCCATGTGTAACTCTGTGTCGTTTTATCTGTCGAACTGCTTTGCTTTATCTTGGCCAGGTCGCAATTGTAAATGAGAACTTGTTCTCAACTTGCCTACCTGGTTAAATAAAGGTAAAATAAATAAATAAAAAGATCTACTGTCTCTATTATATTATGACAGACCAGCTAGATCTACTGTCTCTATTATATTATGACAGACCAGCTAGATCTACTGTCTCTATTATATTATGACAGACCAGCTAGATCTACTGTCTCTATTATATTATGACAGACCAGCTAGATCTACTGTCTCTATTATATTATGACAGACCAGCTAGATCTACTGTCTCTATTATATTATGACAGACCAGCTAGATCTACTGTCTCTATTATATTATGACAGACCAGCTAGATCTACTGTCTCTATTATATTATGACAGACCAGCTAGATCTACTGTCTCTATTATATTATGACAGACCAGCTAGATCTACTGTCTCTATTATATTATGACAGACCAGCTAGATCTACTGTCTCTATTATATTATGACAGACCAGCTAGATCTACTGTCTCTATTATATTATGACAGACCAGCTAGATCTACTGTCTCTATTATATTATGACAGACCAGCTAGATCTACTGTCTCTATTATATTATGACAGACCAGCTAGATCTACTGTCTCTATTATATTATGACAGACCAGCTAGATCTACTGTCTCTATTATATTATGACAGACCAGCTAGATCTACTGTCTCTATTATATTATGACAGACCAGCTAGATCTACTGTCTCTATTATATTATGACAGACCAGCTAGATCTACTGTCTCTATTATATTATGACAGACCAGCTAGATCTACTGTCTCTATTATATTATGACAGACCAGCTAGATCTACTGTCTCTATTATATTATGACAGACCAGCTAGATCTACTGTCTCTATTATATTATGACAGACCAGCTAGATCTACTGTCTCTATTATATTATGACAGACCAGCTAGATCTACTGTCTCTATTATATTATGACAGACCAGCTAGATCTACTGTCTCTATTATATTATGACAGACCAGCTAGATCTACTGTCTCTATTATATTATGACAGACCAGCTAGATCTACTGTCTCTATTATATTATGACAGACCAGCTAGATCTACTGTCTCTATTATATTATGACAGACCAGCTAGATCTACTGTCTCTATTATATTATGACAGACCAGCTAGATCTACTGTCTCTATTATATTATGACAGACCAGCTAGATCTACTGTCTCTATTATATTATGACAGACCAGCTAGATCTACTGTCTCTATTATATTATGACAGACCAGCTAGATCTACTGTCTCTATTATATTATGACAGACCAGCTAGATCTACTGTCTCTATTATATTATGACAGACCAGCTAGATCTACTGTCTCTATTATATTATGACAGACCAGCTAGATCTACTGTCTCTATTATATTATGACAGACCAGCTAGATCTACTGTCTCTATTATATTATGACAGACCAGCTAGATCTACTGTCTCTATTATATTATGACAGACCAGCTAGATCTACTGTCTCTATTATATTATGACAGACCAGCTAGATCTACTGTCTCTATTATATTATGACAGACCAGCTAGATCTACTGTCTCTATTATATTATGACAGACCAGCTAGATCTACTGTCTCTATTATATTATGACAGACCAGCTAGATCTACTGTCTCTATTATATTATGACAGACCAGCTAGATCTACTGTCTCTATTATATTATGACAGACCAGCTAGATCTACTGTCTCTATTATATTATGACAGACCAGCTAGATCTACTGTCTCTATTATATTATGACAGACCAGCTAGATCTACTGTCTCTATTATATTATGACAGACCAGCTAGATCTACTGTCTCTATTATATTATGACAGACCAGCTAGATCTACTGTCTCTATTATATTATGACAGACCAGCTAGATCTACTGTCTCTATTATATTATGACAGACCAGCTAGATCTACTGTCTCTATTATATTATGACAGACCAGCTAGATCTACTGTCTCTATTATATTATGACAGACCAGCTAGATCTACTGTCTCTATTATATTATGACAGACCAGCTAGATCTACTGTCTCTATTATATTATGACAGACCAGCTAGATCTACTGTCTCTATTATATTATGACAGACCAGCTAGATCTACTGTCTCTATTATATTATGACAGACCAGCTAGATCTACTGTCTCTATTATATTATGACAGACCAGCTAGATCTACTGTCTCTATTATATTATGACAGACCAGCTAGATCTACTGTCTCTATTATATTATGACAGACCAGCTAGATCTACTGTCTCTATTATATTATGACAGACCAGCTAGATCTACTGTCTCTATTATATTATGACAGACCAGCTAGATCTACTGTCTCTATTATATTATGACAGACCAGCTAGATCTACTGTCTCTATTATATTATGACAGACCAGCTAGATCTACTGTCTCTATTATATTATGACAGACCAGCTAGATCTACTGTCTCTATTATATTATGACAGACCAGCTAGATCTACTGTCTCTATTATATTATGACAGACCAGCTAGATCTACTGTCTCTATTATATTATGACAGACCAGCTAGATCTACTGTCTCTATTATATTATGACAGACCAGCTAGATCTACTGTCTCTATTATATTATGACAGACCAGCTAGATCTACTGTCTCTATTATATTATGACAGACCAGCTAGATCTACTGTCTCTATTATATTATGACAGACCAGCTAGATCTACTGTCTCTATTATATTATGACAGACCAGCTAGATCTACTGTCTCTATTATATTATGACAGACCAGCTAGATCTACTGTCTCTATTATATTATGACAGACCAGCTAGATCTACTGTCTCTATTATATTATGACAGACCAGCTAGATCTACTGTCTCTATTATATTATGACAGACCAGCTAGATCTACTGTCTCTATTATATTATGACAGACCAGCTAGATCTACTGTCTCTATTATATTATGACAGACCAGCTAGATCTACTGTCTCTATTATATTATGACAGACCAGCTAGATCTACTGTCTCTATTATATTATGACAGACCAGCTAGATCTACTGTCTCTATTATATTATGACAGACCAGCTAGATCTACTGTCTCTATTATATTATGACAGACCAGCTAGATCTACTGTCTCTATTATATTATGACAGACCAGCTAGATCTACTGTCTCTATTATATTATGACAGACCAGCTAGATCTACTGTCTCTATTATATTATGACAGACCAGCTAGATCTACTGTCTCTATTATATTATGACAGACCAGCTAGATCTACTGTCTCTATTATATTATGACAGACCAGCTAGATCTACTGTCTCTATTATATTATGACAGACCAGCTAGATCTACTGTCTCTATTATATTATGACAGACCAGCTAGATCTACTGTCTCTATTATATTATGACAGACCAGCTAGATCTACTGTCTCTATTATATTATGACAGACCAGCTAGATCTACTGTCTCTATTATATTATGACAGACCAGCTAGATCTACTGTCTCTATTATATTATGACAGACCAGCTAGATCTACTGTCTCTATTATATTATGACAGACCAGCTAGATCTACTGTCTCTATTATATTATGACAGACCAGCTAGATCTACTGTCTCTATTATATTATGACAGACCAGCTAGATCTACTGTCTCTATTATATTATGACAGACCAGCTAGATCTACTGTCTCTATTATATTATGACAGACCAGCTAGATCTACTGTCTCTATTATATTATGACAGACCAGCTAGATCTACTGTCTCTATTATATTATGACAGACCAGCTAGATCTACTGTCTCTATTATATTATGACAGACCAGCTAGATCTACTGTCTCTATTATATTATGACAGACCAGCTAGATCTACTGTCTCTATTATATTATGACAGACCAGCTAGATCTACTGTCTCTATTATATTATGACAGACCAGCTAGATCTACTGTCTCTATTATATTATGACAGACCAGCTAGATCTACTGTCTCTATTATATTATGACAGACCAGCTAGATCTACTGTCTCTATTATATTATGACAGACCAGCTAGATCTACTGTCTCTATTATATTATGACAGACCAGCTAGATCTACTGTCTCTATTATATTATGACAGACCAGCTAGATCTACTGTCTCTATTATATTATGACAGACCAGCTAGATCTACTGTCTCTATTATATTATGACAGACCAGCTAGATCTACTGTCTCTATTATATTATGACAGACCAGCTAGATCTACTGTCTCTATTATATTATGACAGACCAGCTAGATCTACTGTCTCTATTATATTATGACAGACCAGCTAGATCTACTGTCTCTATTATATTATGACAGACCAGCTAGATCTACTGTCTCTATTATATTATGACAGACCAGCTAGATCTACTGTCTCTATTATATTATGACAGACCAGCTAGATCTACTGTCTCTATTATATTATGACAGACCAGCTAGATCTACTGTCTCTATTATATTATGACAGACCAGCTAGATCTACTGTCTCTATTATATTATGACAGACCAGCTAGATCTACTGTCTCTATTATATTATGACAGACCAGCTAGATCTACTGTCTCTATTATATTATGACAGACCAGCTAGATCTACTGTCTCTATTATATTATGACAGACCAGCTAGATCTACTGTCTCTATTATATTATGACAGACCAGCTAGATCTACTGTCTCTATTATATTATGACAGACCAGCTAGATCTACTGTCTCTATTATATTATGACAGACCAGCTAGATCTACTGTCTCTATTATATTATGACAGACCAGCTAGATCTACTGTCTCTATTATATTATGACAGACCAGCTAGATCTACTGTCTCTATTATATTATGACAGACCAGCTAGATCTACTGTCTCTATTATATTATGACAGACCAGCTAGATCTACTGTCTCTATTATATTATGACAGACCAGCTAGATCTACTGTCTCTATTATATTATGACAGACCAGCTAGATCTACTGTCTCTATTATATTATGACAGACCAGCTAGATCTACTGTCTCTATTATATTATGACAGACCAGCTAGATCTACTGTCTCTATTATATTATGACAGACCAGCTAGATCTACTGTCTCTATTATATTATGACAGACCAGCTAGATCTACTGTCTCTATTATATTATGACAGACCAGCTAGATCTACTGTCTCTATTATATTATGACAGACCAGCTAGATCTACTGTCTCTATTATATTATGACAGACCAGCTAGATCTACTGTCTCTATTATATTATGACAGACCAGCTAGATCTACTGTCTCTATTATATTATGACAGACCAGCTAGATCTACTGTCTCTATTATATTATGACAGACCAGCTAGATCTACTGTCTCTATTATATTATGACAGACCAGCTAGATCTACTGTCTCTATTATATTATGACAGACCAGCTAGATCTACTGTCTCTATTATATTATGACAGACCAGCTAGATCTACTGTCTCTATTATATTATGACAGACCAGCTAGATCTACTGTCTCTATTATATTATGACAGACCAGCTAGATCTACTGTCTCTATTATATTATGACAGACCAGCTAGATCTACTGTCTCTATTATATTATGACAGACCAGCTAGATCTACTGTCTCTATTATATTATGACAGACCAGCTAGATCTACTGTCTCTATTATATTATGACAGACCAGCTAGATCTACTGTCTCTATTATATTATGACAGACCAGCTAGATCTACTGTCTCTATTATATTATGACAGACCAGCTAGATCTACTGTCTCTATTATATTATGACAGACCAGCTAGATCTACTGTCTCTATTATATTATGACAGACCAGCTAGATCTACTGTCTCTATTATATTATGACAGACCAGCTAGATCTACTGTCTCTATTATATTATGACAGACCAGCTAGATCTACTGTCTCTATTATATTATGACAGACCAGCTAGATCTACTGTCTCTATTATATTATGACAGACCAGCTAGATCTACTGTCTCTATTATATTATGACAGACCAGCTAGATCTACTGTCTCTATTATATTATGACAGACCAGCTAGATCTACTGTCTCTATTATATTATGACAGACCAGCTAGATCTACTGTCTCTATTATATTATGACAGACCAGCTAGATCTACTGTCTCTATTATATTATGACAGACCAGCTAGATCTACTGTCTCTATTATATTATGACAGACCAGCTAGATCTACTGTCTCTATTATATTATGACAGACCAGCTAGATCTACTGTCTCTATTATATTATGACAGACCAGCTAGATCTACTGTCTCTATTATATTATGACAGACCAGCTAGATCTACTGTCTCTATTATATTATGACAGACCAGCTAGATCTACTGTCTCTATTATATTATGACAGACCAGCTAGATCTACTGTCTCTATTATATTATGACAGACCAGCTAGATCTACTGTCTCTATTATATTATGACAGACCAGCTAGATCTACTGTCTCTATTATATTATGACAGACCAGCTAGATCTACTGTCTCTATTATATTATGACAGACCAGCTAGATCTACTGTCTCTATTATATTATGACAGACCAGCTAGATCTACTGTCTCTATTATATTATGACAGACCAGCTAGATCTACTGTCTCTATTATATTATGACAGACCAGCTAGATCTACTGTCTCTATTATATTATGACAGACCAGCTAGATCTACTGTCTCTATTATATTATGACAGACCAGCTAGATCTACTGTCTCTATTATATTATGACAGACCAGCTAGATCTACTGTCTCTATTATATTATGACAGACCAGCTAGATCTACTGTCTCTATTATATTATGACAGACCAGCTAGATCTACTGTCTCTATTATATTATGACAGACCAGCTAGATCTACTGTCTCTATTATATTATGACAGACCAGCTAGATCTACTGTCTCTATTATATTATGACAGACCAGCTAGATCTACTGTCTCTATTATATTATGACAGACCAGCTAGATCTACTGTCTCTATTATATTATGACAGACCAGCTAGATCTACTGTCTCTATTATATTATGACAGACCAGCTAGATCTACTGTCTCTATTATATTATGACAGACCAGCTAGATCTACTGTCTCTATTATATTATGACAGACCAGCTAGATCTACTGTCTCTATTATATTATGACAGACCAGCTAGATCTACTGTCTCTATTATATTATGACAGACCAGCTAGATCTACTGTCTCTATTATATTATGACAGACCAGCTAGATCTACTGTCTCTATTATATTATGACAGACCAGCTAGATCTACTGTCTCTATTATATTATGACAGACCAGCTAGATCTACTGTCTCTATTATATTATGACAGACCAGCTAGATCTACTGTCTCTATTATATTATGACAGACCAGCTAGATCTACTGTCTCTATTATATTATGACAGACCAGCTAGATCTACTGTCTCTATTATATTATGACAGACCAGCTAGATCTACTGTCTCTATTATATTATGACAGACCAGCTAGATCTACTGTCTCTATTATATTATGACAGACCAGCTAGATCTACTGTCTCTATTATATTATGACAGACCAGCTAGATCTACTGTCTCTATTATATTATGACAGACCAGCTAGATCTACTGTCTCTATTATATTATGACAGACCAGCTAGATCTACTGTCTCTATTATATTATGACAGACCAGCTAGATCTACTGTCTCTATTATATTATGACAGACCAGCTAGATCTACTGTCTCTATTATATTATGACAGACCAGCTAGATCTACTGTCTCTATTATATTATGACAGACCAGCTAGATCTACTGTCTCTATTATATTATGACAGACCAGCTAGATCTACTGTCTCTATTATATTATGACAGACCAGCTAGATCTACTGTCTCTATTATATTATGACAGACCAGCTAGATCTACTGTCTCTATTATATTATGACAGACCAGCTAGATCTACTGTCTCTATTATATTATGACAGACCAGCTAGATCTACTGTCTCTATTATATTATGACAGACCAGCTAGATCTACTGTCTCTATTATATTATGACAGACCAGCTAGATCTACTGTCTCTATTATATTATGACAGACCAGCTAGATCTACTGTCTCTATTATATTATGACAGACCAGCTAGATCTACTGTCTCTATTATATTATGACAGACCAGCTAGATCTACTGTCTCTATTATATTATGACAGACCAGCTAGATCTACTGTCTCTATTATATTATGACAGACCAGCTAGATCTACTGTCTCTATTATATTATGACAGACCAGCTAGATCTACTGTCTCTATTATATTATGACAGACCAGCTAGATCTACTGTCTCTATTATATTATGACAGACCAGCTAGATCTACTGTCTCTATTATATTATGACAGACCAGCTAGATCTACTGTCTCTATTATATTATGACAGACCAGCTAGATCTACTGTCTCTATTATATTATGACAGACCAGCTAGATCTACTGTCTCTATTATATTATGACAGACCAGCTAGATCTACTGTCTCTATTATATTATGACAGACCAGCTAGATCTACTGTCTCTATTATATTATGACAGACCAGCTAGATCTACTGTCTCTATTATATTATGACAGACCAGCTAGATCTACTGTCTCTATTATATTATGACAGACCAGCTAGATCTACTGTCTCTATTATATTATGACAGACCAGCTAGATCTACTGTCTCTATTATATTATGACAGACCAGCTAGATCTACTGTCTCTATTATATTATGACAGACCAGCTAGATCTACTGTCTCTATTATATTATGACAGACCAGCTAGATCTACTGTCTCTATTATATTATGACAGACCAGCTAGATCTACTGTCTCTATTATATTATGACAGACCAGCTAGATCTACTGTCTCTATTATATTATGACAGACCAGCTAGATCTACTGTCTCTATTATATTATGACAGACCAGCTAGATCTACTGTCTCTATTATATTATGACAGACCAGCTAGATCTACTGTCTCTATTATATTATGACAGACCAGCTAGATCTACTGTCTCTATTATATTATGACAGACCAGCTAGATCTACTGTCTCTATTATATTATGACAGACCAGCTAGATCTACTGTCTCTATTATATTATGACAGACCAGCTAGATCTACTGTCTCTATTATATTATGACAGACCAGCTAGATCTACTGTCTCTATTATATTATGACAGACCAGCTAGATCTACTGTCTCTATTATATTATGACAGACCAGCTAGATCTACTGTCTCTATTATATTATGACAGACCAGCTAGATCTACTGTCTCTATTATATTATGACAGACCAGCTAGATCTACTGTCTCTATTATATTATGACAGACCAGCTAGATCTACTGTCTCTATTATATTATGACAGACCAGCTAGATCTACTGTCTCTATTATATTATGACAGACCAGCTAGATCTACTGTCTCTATTATATTATGACAGACCAGCTAGATCTACTGTCTCTATTATATTATGACAGACCAGCTAGATCTACTGTCTCTATTATATTATGACAGACCAGCTAGATCTACTGTCTCTATTATATTATGACAGACCAGCTAGATCTACTGTCTCTATTATATTATGACAGACCAGCTAGATCTACTGTCTCTATTATATTATGACAGACCAGCTAGATCTACTGTCTCTATTATATTATGACAGACCAGCTAGATCTACTGTCTCTATTATATTATGACAGACCAGCTAGATCTACTGTCTCTATTATATTATGACAGACCAGCTAGATCTACTGTCTCTATTATATTATGACAGACCAGCTAGATCTACTGTCTCTATTATATTATGACAGACCAGCTAGATCTACTGTCTCTATTATATTATGACAGACCAGCTAGATCTACTGTCTCTATTATATTATGACAGACCAGCTAGATCTACTGTCTCTATTATATTATGACAGACCAGCTAGATCTACTGTCTCTATTATATTATGACAGACCAGCTAGATCTACTGTCTCTATTATATTATGACAGACCAGCTAGATCTACTGTCTCTATTATATTATGACAGACCAGCTAGATCTACTGTCTCTATTATATTATGACAGACCAGCTAGATCTACTGTCTCTATTATATTATGACAGACCAGCTAGATCTACTGTCTCTATTATATTATGACAGACCAGCTAGATCTACTGTCTCTATTATATTATGACAGACCAGCTAGATCTACTGTCTCTATTATATTATGACAGACCAGCTAGATCTACTGTCTCTATTATATTATGACAGACCAGCTAGATCTACTGTCTCTATTATATTATGACAGACCAGCTAGATCTACTGTCTCTATTATATTATGACAGACCAGCTAGATCTACTGTCTCTATTATATTATGACAGACCAGCTAGATCTACTGTCTCTATTATATTATGACAGACCAGCTAGATCTACTGTCTCTATTATATTATGACAGACCAGCTAGATCTACTGTCTCTATTATATTATGACAGACCAGCTAGATCTACTGTCTCTATTATATTATGACAGACCAGCTAGATCTACTGTCTCTATTATATTATGACAGACCAGCTAGATCTACTGTCTCTATTATATTATGACAGACCAGCTAGATCTACTGTCTCTATTATATTATGACAGACCAGCTAGATCTACTGTCTCTATTATATTATGACAGACCAGCTAGATCTACTGTCTCTATTATATTATGACAGACCAGCTAGATCTACTGTCTCTATTATATTATGACAGACCAGCTAGATCTACTGTCTCTATTATATTATGACAGACCAGCTAGATCTACTGTCTCTATTATATTATGACAGACCAGCTAGATCTACTGTCTCTATTATATTATGACAGACCAGCTAGATCTACTGTCTCTATTATATTATGACAGACCAGCTAGATCTACTGTCTCTATTATATTATGACAGACCAGCTAGATCTACTGTCTCTATTATATTATGACAGACCAGCTAGATCTACTGTCTCTATTATATTATGACAGACCAGCTAGATCTACTGTCTCTATTATATTATGACAGACCAGCTAGATCTACTGTCTCTATTATATTATGACAGACCAGCTAGATCTACTGTCTCTATTATATTATGACAGACCAGCTAGATCTACTGTCTCTATTATATTATGACAGACCAGCTAGATCTACTGTCTCTATTATATTATGACAGACCAGCTAGATCTACTGTCTCTATTATATTATGACAGACCAGCTAGATCTACTGTCTCTATTATATTATGACAGACCAGCTAGATCTACTGTCTCTATTATATTTATGACCAGCTAGATCTACTGTCTCTATATATTATGACAGACCAGCTAGATCTACTGTCTCTATTATATTATGACAGACCAGCTAGATCTACTGTCTCTATTATATTATGACCAGCTAGATCTACTGTCTCTATTATATTATGACAGCTAGATCTACTGTCTCTATTATATTATGACAGACCAGCTAGATCTACTGTCTCTATTATATTATGACAGACCAGCTAGATCTACTGTCTCTATTATATTATGACAGACCAGCTAGATCTACTGTCTCTATTATATTATGACAGACCAGCTAGATCTACTGTCTCTATTATATTATGACAGACCAGCTAGATCTACTGTCTCTATTATATTATGACAGACCAGCTAGATCTACTGTCTCTATTATATTATGACAGACCAGCTAGATCTACTGTCTCTATTATATTATGACAGACCAGCTAGATCTACTGTCTATTATATTATGACAGACCAGCTAGATCTACTGTCTCTATTATATTATGACAGACCAGCTAGATCTACTCTCTATATAATACAGACCAGCTAGATCTACTGTCTATATTATATTATGACAGACCAGCTAGATCTACTGTCTCTATTATATTATGACAGACCAGCTAGATCTACTGTCTCTATTATATTATGACAGACCAGCTAGATCTACTGTCTCTATTATATTATGACAGACCAGCTAGATCTCTGTCTCTATTATATTATGACAGACCAGCTAGATCTACTGTCTCTATTATATTATGACATGACAGCTAGATCTACTGTCTCTATTATATTATGACAGACCAGCTAGATCTACTGTCTCTATTATATTATGACAGACCAGCTAGATCTACTGTCTCTATTATATTATGACAGACCAGCTAGATCTACTGTCTCTATTATATTATGACAGACCAGCTAGATCTACTCTCTGTCTGTTTCTATTATATTATGACAGACCAGCTAGATCTACTGTCTCTATTATATTATGACAGACCAGCTAGATCTACTGTCTCTATTATATTATGACAGACCAGCTAGATCTACTGTCTCTATTATATTATGACAGACCAGCTAGATCTACTGTCTCTATTATATTATGACAGACCAGCTAGATCTACTGTCTCTATTATATTATGACAGACCAGCTAGATCTACTGTCTCTATTATATTATGACAGACCAGCTAGATCTACTGTCTCTATTATATTATGACAGACCAGCTAGATCTACTGTCTCTATTATATTATGACAGACCAGCTAGATCTACTGTCTCTATTATATTATGACAGACCAGCTAGATCTACTGTCTCTATTATATTATGACAGACCAGCTAGATCTACTGTCTCTATTATATTATGACAGACCAGCTAGATCTACTGTCTCTATTATATTATGACAGACCAGCTAGATCTACTGTCTCTATTATATTATGACAGACCAGCTAGATCTACTGTCTCTATTATATTATGACAGACCAGCTAGATCTACTGTCTCTATTATATTATGACAGACCAGCTAGATCTACTGTCTCTATTATATTATGACAGACCAGCTAGATCTACTGTCTCTATTATATTATGACAGACCAGCTAGATCTACTGTCTCTATTATATTATGACAGACCAGCTAGATCTACTGTCTCTATTATATTATGACAGACCAGCTAGATCTACTGTCTCTATTATATTATGACAGACCAGCTAGATCTACTGTCTCTATTATATTATGACAGACCAGCTAGATCTACTGTCTCTATTATATTATGACAGACCAGCTAGATCTACTGTCTCTATTATATTATGACAGACCAGCTAGATCTACTGTCTCTATTATATTATGACAGACCAGCTAGATCTACTGTCTCTATTATATTATGACAGACCAGCTAGATCTACTGTCTCTATTATATTATGACAGACCAGCTAGATCTACTGTCTCTATTATATTATGACAGACCAGCTAGATCTACTGTCTCTATTATATTATGACAGACCAGCTAGATCTACTGTCTCTATTATATTATGACAGACCAGCTAGATCTACTGTCTCTATTATATTATGACAGACCAGCTAGATCTACTGTCTCTATTATATTATGACAGACCAGCTAGATCTACTGTCTCTATTATATTATGACAGACCAGCTAGATCTACTGTCTCTATTATATTATGACAGACCAGCTAGATCTACTGTCTCTATTATATTATGACAGACCAGCTAGATCTACTGTCTCTATTATATTATGACAGACCAGCTAGATCTACTGTCTCTATTATATTATGACAGACCAGCTAGATCTACTGTCTCTATTATATTATGACAGACCAGCTAGATCTACTGTCTCTATTATATTATGACAGACCAGCTAGATCTACTGTCTCTATTATATTATGACAGACCAGCTAGATCTACTGTCTCTATTATATTATGACAGACCAGCTAGATCTACTGTCTCTATTATATTATGACAGACCAGCTAGATCTACTGTCTCTATTATATTATGACAGACCAGCTAGATCTACTGTCTCTATTATATTATGACAGACCAGCTAGATCTACTGTCTCTATTATATTATGACAGACCAGCTAGATCTACTGTCTCTATTATATTATGACAGACCAGCTAGATCTACTGTCTCTATTATATTATGACAGACCAGCTAGATCTACTGTCTCTATTATATTATGACAGACCAGCTAGATCTACTGTCTCTATTATATTATGACAGACCAGCTAGATCTACTGTCTCTATTATATTATGACAGACCAGCTAGATCTACTGTCTCTATTATATTATGACAGACCAGCTAGATCTACTGTCTCTATTATATTATGACAGACCAGCTAGATCTACTGTCTCTATTATATTATGACAGACCAGCTAGATCTACTGTCTCTATTATATTATGACAGACCAGCTAGATCTACTGTCTCTATTATATTATGACAGACCAGCTAGATCTACTGTCTCTATTATATTATGACAGACCAGCTAGATCTACTGTCTCTATTATATTATGACAGACCAGCTAGATCTACTGTCTCTATTATATTATGACAGACCAGCTAGATCTACTGTCTCTATTATATTATGACAGACCAGCTAGATCTACTGTCTCTATTATATTATGACAGACCAGCTAGATCTACTGTCTCTATTATATTATGACAGACCAGCTAGATCTACTGTCTCTATTATATTATGACAGACCAGCTAGATCTACTGTCTCTATTATATTATGACAGACCAGCTAGATCTACTGTCTCTATTATATTATGACAGACCAGCTAGATCTACTGTCTCTATTATATTATGACAGACCAGCTAGATCTACTGTCTCTATTATATTATGACAGACCAGCTAGATCTACTGTCTCTATTATATTATGACAGACCAGCTAGATCTACTGTCTCTATTATATTATGACAGACCAGCTAGATCTACTGTCTCTATTATATTATGACAGACCAGCTAGATCTACTGTCTCTATTATATTATGACAGACCAGCTAGATCTACTGTCTCTATTATATTATGACAGACCAGCTAGATCTACTGTCTCTATTATATTATGACAGACCAGCTAGATCTACTGTCTCTATTATATTATGACAGACCAGCTAGATCTACTGTCTCTATTATATTATGACAGACCAGCTAGATCTACTGTCTCTATTATATTATGACAGACCAGCTAGATCTACTGTCTCTATTATATTATGACAGACCAGCTAGATCTACTGTCTCTATTATATTATGACAGACCAGCTAGATCTACTGTCTCTATTATATTATGACAGACCAGCTAGATCTACTGTCTCTATTATATTATGACAGACCAGCTAGATCTACTGTCTCTATTATATTATGACAGACCAGCTAGATCTACTGTCTCTATTATATTATGACAGACCAGCTAGATCTACTGTCTCTATTATATTATGACAGACCAGCTAGATCTACTGTCTCTATTATATTATGACAGACCAGCTAGATCTACTGTCTCTATTATATTATGACAGACCAGCTAGATCTACTGTCTCTATTATATTATGACAGACCAGCTAGATCTACTGTCTCTATTATATTATGACAGACCAGCTAGATCTACTGTCTCTATTATATTATGACAGACCAGCTAGATCTACTGTCTCTATTATATTATGACAGACCAGCTAGATCTACTGTCTCTATTATATTATGACAGACCAGCTAGATCTACTGTCTCTATTATATTATGACAGACCAGCTAGATCTACTGTCTCTATTATATTATGACAGACCAGCTAGATCTACTGTCTCTATTATATTATGACAGACCAGCTAGATCTACTGTCTCTATTATATTATGACAGACCAGCTAGATCTACTGTCTCTATTATATTATGACAGACCAGCTAGATCTACTGTCTCTATTATATTATGACAGACCAGCTAGATCTACTGTCTCTATTATATTATGACAGACCAGCTAGATCTACTGTCTCTATTATATTATGACAGACCAGCTAGATCTACTGTCTCTATTATATTATGACAGACCAGCTAGATCTACTGTCTCTATTATATTATGACAGACCAGCTAGATCTACTGTCTCTATTATATTATGACAGACCAGCTAGATCTACTGTCTCTATTATATTATGACAGACCAGCTAGATCTACTGTCTCTATTATATTATGACAGACCAGCTAGATCTACTGTCTCTATTATATTATGACAGACCAGCTAGATCTACTGTCTCTATTATATTATGACAGACCAGCTAGATCTACTGTCTCTATTATATTATGACAGACCAGCTAGATCTACTGTCTCTATTATATTATGACAGACCAGCTAGATCTACTGTCTCTATTATATTATGACAGACCAGCTAGATCTACTGTCTCTATTATATTATGACAGACCAGCTAGATCTACTGTCTCTATTATATTATGACAGACCAGCTAGATCTACTGTCTCTATTATATTATGACAGACCAGCTAGATCTACTGTCTCTATTATATTATGACAGACCAGCTAGATCTACTGTCTCTATTATATTATGACAGACCAGCTAGATCTACTGTCTCTATTATATTATGACAGACCAGCTAGATCTACTGTCTCTATTATATTATGACAGACCAGCTAGATCTACTGTCTCTATTATATTATGACAGACCAGCTAGATCTACTGTCTCTATTATATTATGACAGACCAGCTAGATCTACTGTCTCTATTATATTATGACAGACCAGCTAGATCTACTGTCTCTATTATATTATGACAGACCAGCTAGATCTACTGTCTCTATTATATTATGACAGACCAGCTAGATCTACTGTCTCTATTATATTATGACAGACCAGCTAGATCTACTGTCTCTATTATATTATGACAGACCAGCTAGATCTACTGTCTCTATTATATTATGACAGACCAGCTAGATCTACTGTCTCTATTATATTATGACAGACCAGCTAGATCTACTGTCTCTATTATATTATGACAGACCAGCTAGATCTACTGTCTCTATTATATTATGACAGACCAGCTAGATCTACTGTCTCTATTATATTATGACAGACCAGCTAGATCTACTGTCTCTATTATATTATGACAGACCAGCTAGATCTACTGTCTCTATTATATTATGACAGACCAGCTAGATCTACTGTCTCTATTATATTATGACAGACCAGCTAGATCTACTGTCTCTATTATATTATGACAGACCAGCTAGATCTACTGTCTCTATTATATTATGACAGACCAGCTAGATCTACTGTCTCTATTATATTATGACAGACCAGCTAGATCTACTGTCTCTATTATATTATGACAGACCAGCTAGATCTACTGTCTCTATTATATTATGACAGACCAGCTAGATCTACTGTCTCTATTATATTATGACAGACCAGCTAGATCTACTGTCTCTATTATATTATGACAGACCAGCTAGATCTACTGTCTCTATTATATTATGACAGACCAGCTAGATCTACTGTCTCTATTATATTATGACAGACCAGCTAGATCTACTGTCTCTATTATATTATGACAGACCAGCTAGATCTACTGTCTCTATTATATTATGACAGACCAGCTAGATCTACTGTCTCTATTATATTATGACAGACCAGCTAGATCTACTGTCTCTATTATATTATGACAGACCAGCTAGATCTACTGTCTCTATTATATTATGACAGACCAGCTAGATCTACTGTCTCTATTATATTATGACAGACCAGCTAGATCTACTGTCTCTATTATATTATGACAGACCAGCTAGATCTACTGTCTCTATTATATTATGACAGACCAGCTAGATCTACTGTCTCTATTATATTATGACAGACCAGCTAGATCTACTGTCTCTATTATATTATGACAGACCAGCTAGATCTACTGTCTCTATTATATTATGACAGACCAGCTAGATCTACTGTCTCTATTATATTATGACAGACCAGCTAGATCTACTGTCTCTATTATATTATGACAGACCAGCTAGATCTACTGTCTCTATTATATTATGACAGACCAGCTAGATCTACTGTCTCTATTATATTATGACAGACCAGCTAGATCTACTGTCTCTATTATATTATGACAGACCAGCTAGATCTACTGTCTCTATTATATTATGACAGACCAGCTAGATCTACTGTCTCTATTATATTATGACAGACCAGCTAGATCTACTGTCTCTATTATATTATGACAGACCAGCTAGATCTACTGTCTCTATTATATTATGACAGACCAGCTAGATCTACTGTCTCTATTATATTATGACAGACCAGCTAGATCTACTGTCTCTATTATATTATGACAGACCAGCTAGATCTACTGTCTCTATTATATTATGACAGACCAGCTAGATCTACTGTCTCTATTATATTATGACAGACCAGCTAGATCTACTGTCTCTATTATATTATGACAGACCAGCTAGATCTACTGTCTCTATTATATTATGACAGACCAGCTAGATCTACTGTCTCTATTATATTATGACAGACCAGCTAGATCTACTGTCTCTATTATATTATGACAGACCAGCTAGATCTACTGTCTCTATTATATTATGACAGACCAGCTAGATCTACTGTCTCTATTATATTATGACAGACCAGCTAGATCTACTGTCTCTATTATATTATGACAGACCAGCTAGATCTACTGTCTCTATTATATTATGACAGACCAGCTAGATCTACTGTCTCTATTATATTATGACAGACCAGCTAGATCTACTGTCTCTATTATATTATGACAGACCAGCTAGATCTACTGTCTCTATTATATTATGACAGACCAGCTAGATCTACTGTCTCTATTATATTATGACAGACCAGCTAGATCTACTGTCTCTATTATATTATGACAGACCAGCTAGATCTACTGTCTCTATTATATTATGACAGACCAGCTAGATCTACTGTCTCTATTATATTATGACAGACCAGCTAGATCTACTGTCTCTATTATATTATGACAGACCAGCTAGATCTACTGTCTCTATTATATTATGACAGACCAGCTAGATCTACTGTCTCTATTATATTATGACAGACCAGCTAGATCTACTGTCTCTATTATATTATGACAGACCAGCTAGATCTACTGTCTCTATTATATTATGACAGACCAGCTAGATCTACTGTCTCTATTATATTATGACAGACCAGCTAGATCTACTGTCTCTATTATATTATGACAGACCAGCTAGATCTACTGTCTCTATTATATTATGACAGACCAGCTAGATCTACTGTCTCTATTATATTATGACAGACCAGCTAGATCTACTGTCTCTATTATATTATGACAGACCAGCTAGATCTACTGTCTCTATTATATTATGACAGACCAGCTAGATCTACTGTCTCTATTATATTATGACAGACCAGCTAGATCTACTGTCTCTATTATATTATGACAGACCAGCTAGATCTACTGTCTCTATTATATTATGACAGACCAGCTAGATCTACTGTCTCTATTATATTATGACAGACCAGCTAGATCTACTGTCTCTATTATATTATGACAGACCAGCTAGATCTACTGTCTCTATTATATTATGACAGACCAGCTAGATCTACTGTCTCTATTATATTATGACAGACCAGCTAGATCTACTGTCTCTATTATATTATGACAGACCAGCTAGATCTACTGTCTCTATTATATTATGACAGACCAGCTAGATCTACTGTCTCTATTATATTATGACAGACCAGCTAGATCTACTGTCTCTATTATATTATGACAGACCAGCTAGATCTACTGTCTCTATTATATTATGACAGACCAGCTAGATCTACTGTCTCTATTATATTATGACAGACCAGCTAGATCTACTGTCTCTATTATATTATGACAGACCAGCTAGATCTACTGTCTCTATTATATTATGACAGACCAGCTAGATCTACTGTCTCTATTATATTATGACAGACCAGCTAGATCTACTGTCTCTATTATATTATGACAGACCAGCTAGATCTACTGTCTCTATTATATTATGACAGACCAGCTAGATCTACTGTCTCTATTATATTATGACAGACCAGCTAGATCTACTGTCTCTATTATATTATGACAGACCAGCTAGATCTACTGTCTCTATTATATTATGACAGACCAGCTAGATCTACTGTCTCTATTATATTATGACAGACCAGCTAGATCTACTGTCTCTATTATATTATGACAGACCAGCTAGATCTACTGTCTCTATTATATTATGACAGACCAGCTAGATCTACTGTCTCTATTATATTATGACAGACCAGCTAGATCTACTGTCTCTATTATATTATGACAGACCAGCTAGATCTACTGTCTCTATTATATTTGACAGACCAGCTAGATCTACTGTCTCTATTATATTATGACAGACCAGCTAGATCTACTGTCTCTATTATATTATGACAGACCAGCTAGATCTACTGTCTCTATTATATTATGACAGACCAGCTAGATCTACTGTCTCTATTATATTATGACAGACCAGCTAGATCTACTGTCTCTATTATATTATGACAGACCAGCTAGATCTACTGTCTCTATTATATTATGACAGACCAGCTAGATCTACTGTCTCTATTATATTATGACAGACCAGCTAGATCTACTGTCTCTATTATATTATGACAGACCAGCTAGATCTACTGTCTCTATTATATTATGACAGACCAGCTAGATCTACTGTCTCTATTATATTATGACAGACCAGCTAGATCTACTGTCTCTATTATATTATGACAGACCAGCTAGATCTACTGTCTCTATTATATTATGACAGACCAGCTAGATCTACTGTCTCTATTATATTATGACAGACCAGCTAGATCTACTGTCTCTATTATATTATGACAGACCAGCTAGATCTACTGTCTCTATTATATTATGACAGACCAGCTAGATCTACTGTCTCTATTATATTATGACAGACCAGCTAGATCTACTGTCTCTATTATATATTATGACAGACCAGCTAGATCTACTGTCTCTATTATATTATGACAGACCAGCTAGATCTACTGTCTCTATTATATATGACAGACCAGCTAGATCTACTGTCTCTATTATATTACGACAGACCAGCTAGATCTACTTTCTCTGTCTCTATTATATTATGACAGACCAGCTAGATCTACTGTCTCTATATATTATGACAGACCAGCTAGATCTACTGTCTCTATTATATTATGACAGACCAGCTGGATCTACTGTCTCTATTATAATTATGACAGACCAGCTAGATCTACTGTCTCTATTATATTATGACAGACCAGCTATATCTACTGTCTCTATTATATTATGACCTGTCTCTGTCTCTATTATATTATGACAGACCAGCTAGATCTACTGTCTCTATTATAATATGACAGACCAGCTAGATCTACGTCTCTATATATATTACAGACCAGCTAGATCTACTGTCTCTATTATATTATGACAGACCAGCTAGATCTACTGTCTCTATTATATTATGACAGACCAGCTAGATCTACTGTCTCTATTATATTATGACAGACCAGCTAGATCTACTGTCTCTGTCTATATTATATATGAAGACCAGCTAGATCTACTGTCTCTATTATATTATGACAGACCAGCTAGATCTACTGTCTCTATTATATTATGACAGACAGCTAGATCTACTGTCTCTATTATATTATGACAGACCAGCTAGATCTACTGTCCTATTA
>NW_022262493.1:0-17049 GCF_002021735.2 Oncorhynchus kisutch
TTCTGTCATAATATAATAGAGACAGTAGATCTAGCTGGTCTGTCATAATATAATAGAGACAGTAGATCTAGCTGGTCTGTCATAATATAATAGAGACAGTAGATCTAGCTGGTCTGTCATAATATAATAGAGACAGTAGATCTAGCTGGTCTGTCATAATATAATAGAGACAGTAGATCTAGCTGGTCTGTCATAATATAATAGAGACAGTAGATCTAGCTGGTCTGTCATAATATAATAGAGACAGTAGATCTAGCTGGTCTGTCATAATATAATAGAGACAGTAGATCTAGCTGGTCTGTCATAATATAATAGAGACAGTAGATCTAGCTGGTCTGTCATAATATAATAGAGACAGTAGATCTAGCTGGTCTGTCATAATATAATAGAGACAGTAGATCTAGCTGGTCTGTCATAATATAATAGAGACAGTAGATCTAGCTGGTCTGTCATAATATAATAGAGACAGTAGATCTAGCTGGTCTGTCATAATATAATAGAGACAGTAGATCTAGCTGGTCTGTCATAATATAATAGAGACAGTAGATCTAGCTGGTCTGTCATATATAATAGAGACAGTAGATCTAGCTGGTCTGTCATAATATAATAGAGACAGTAGATCTAGCTGGTCTGTCATAATATAATAGAGACAGTAGATCTAGCTGGTCTGTCATAATATAATAGAGACAGTAGATCTAGCTGGTCTGTCATATATATAATAGAGACAGTAGATCTAGCTGGTCTGTCATAATATAATAGAGACAGTAGATCTAGCTGGTCTGTCATAATATAATAGAGACAGTAGATCTAGCTGGTCTGTCATAATATAATAGAGACAGTAGATCTAGCTGGTCTGTCATAATATAATAGAGACAGTAGATCTAGATCTGGTCTGTCATAATATAATAGAGACAGTAGATCTAGCTGGTCTGTCATAATATAATAGAGACAGTAGATCTAGCTGGTCTGTCATAATATAATAGAGACAGTAGATCTAGCTGGTCTGTCATAATATAATAGAGACAGTAGATCTAGCTGGTCTGTCATAATATAATAGAGACAGTAGATCTAGCTGGTCTGTCATAATATAATAGAGACAGTAGATCTAGCTGGTCTGTCATAATATAATAGAGACAGTAGATCTAGCTGGTCTGTCATAATATAATAGAGACAGTAGATCTAGCTGGTCTGTCATAATATAATAGAGACAGTAGATCTAGCTGGTCTGTCATAATATAATAGAGACAGTAGATCTAGCTGGTCTGTCATAATATAATAGAGACAGTAGATCTAGCTGGTCTGTCATAATATAATAGAGACAGTAGATCTAGCTGGTCTGTCATAATATAATAGAGACAGTAGATCTAGCTGGTCTGTCATAATATAATAGAGACAGTAGATCTAGCTGGTCTGTCATAATATAATAGAGACAGTAGATCTAGCTGGTCTGTCATAATATAATAGAGACAGTAGATCTAGCTGGTCTGTCATAATATAATAGAGACAGTAGATCTAGCTGGTCTGTCATAATATAATAGAGACAGTAGATCTAGCTGGTCTGTCATAATATAATAGAGACAGTAGATCTAGCTGGTCTGTCATAATATAATAGAGACAGTAGATCTAGCTGGTCTGTCATAATATAATAGAGACAGTAGATCTAGCTGGTCTGTCATAATATAATAGAGACAGTAGATCTAGCTGGTCTGTCATAATATAATAGAGACAGTAGATCTAGCTGGTCTGTCATAATATAATAGAGACAGTAGATCTAGCTGGTCTGTCATAATAATAATAGAGACAGTAGATCTAGCTGGTCTGTCATAATATAATAGAGACAGTAGATCTAGCTGGTCTGTCATAATATAATAGAGACAGTAGATCTAGCTGGTCTGTCATAATATAATAGAGACAGTAGATCTAGCTGGTCTGTCATAATATAATAGAGACAGTAGATCTAGCTGGTCTGTCATAAATAATAGAGACAGTAGATCTAGCTGGTCTGTCATAATATAATAGAGACAGTAGATCTAGCTGGTCTGTCATAATATAATAGAGACAGTAGATCTAGCTGGTCTGTCATAATATAATAGAGACAGTAGATCTAGCTGGTCTGTCATAATATAATAGAGACAGTAGATCTAGCTGGTCTGTCATAATATAATAGAGACAGTAGATCTAGCTGGTCTGTCATAATATAATAGAGACAGTAGATCTAGCTGGTCTGTCATAATATAATAGAGACAGTAGATCTAGCTGGTCTGTCATAATATAATAGAGACAGTAGATCTAGCTGGTCTGTCATAATATAATAGAGACAGTAGATCTAGCTGGTCTGTCATAATATAATAGAGACAGTAGATCTAGCTGGTCTGTCATAATATAATAGAGACAGTAGATCTAGCTGGTCTGTCATAATATAATAGAGACAGTAGATCTAGCTGGTCTGTCATAATATAATAGAGACAGTAGATCTAGCTGGTCTGTCATAATATAATAGAGACAGTAGATCTAGCTGGTCTGTCATAATATAATAGAGACAGTAGATCTAGCTGGTCTGTCATAATATAATAGAGACAGTAGATCTAGCTGGTCTGTCATAATATAATAGAGACAGTAGATCTAGCTGGTCTGTCATAATATAATAGAGACAGTAGATCTAGCTGGTCTGTCATAATATAATAGAGACAGTAGATCTAGCTGGTCTGTCATAATATAATAGAGACAGTAGATCTAGCTGGTCTGTCATAATATAATAGAGACAGTAGATCTAGCTGGTCTGTCATAATATAATAGAGACAGTAGATCTAGCTGGTCTGTCATAATATAATAGAGACAGTAGATCTAGCTGGTCTGTCATAATATAATAGAGACAGTAGATCTAGCTGGTCTGTCATAATATAATAGAGACAGTAGATCTAGCTGGTCTGTCATAATATAATAGAGACAGTAGATCTAGCTGGTCTGTCATAATATAATAGAGACAGTAGATCTAGCTGGTCTGTCATAATATAATAGAGACAGTAGATCTAGCTGGTCTGTCATAATATAATAGAGACAGTAGATCTAGCTGGTCTGTCATAATATAATAGAGACAGTAGATCTAGCTGGTCTGTCATAATATAATAGAGACAGTAGATCTAGCTGGTCTGTCATAATATAATAGAGACAGTAGATCTAGCTGGTCTGTCATAATATAATAGAGACAGTAGATCTAGCTGGTCTGTCATAATATAATAGAGACAGTAGATCTAGCTGGTCTGTCATAATATAATAGAGACAGTAGATCTAGCTGGTCTGTCATAATATAATAGAGACAGTAGATCTAGCTGGTCTGTCATAATATAATAGAGACAGTAGATCTAGCTGGTCTGTCATAATATAATAGAGACAGTAGATCTAGCTGGTCTGTCATAATATAATAGAGACAGTAGATCTAGCTGGTCTGTCATAATATAATAGAGACAGTAGATCTAGCTGGTCTGTCATAATATAATAGAGACAGTAGATCTAGCTGGTCTGTCATAATATAATAGAGACAGTAGATCTAGCTGGTCTGTCATAATATAATAGAGACAGTAGATCTAGCTGGTCTGTCATAATATAATAGAGACAGTAGATCTAGCTGGTCTGTCATAATATAATAGAGACAGTAGATCTAGCTGGTCTGTCATAATATAATAGAGACAGTAGATCTAGCTGGTCTGTCATAATATAATAGAGACAGTAGATCTAGCTGGTCTGTCATAATATAATAGAGACAGTAGATCTAGCTGGTCTGTCATAATATAATAGAGACAGTAGATCTAGCTGGTCTGTCATAATATAATAGAGACAGTAGATCTAGCTGGTCTGTCATAATATAATAGAGACAGTAGATCTAGCTGGTCTGTCATAATATAATAGAGACAGTAGATCTAGCTGGTCTGTCATAATATAATAGAGACAGTAGATCTAGCTGGTCTGTCATAATATAATAGAGACAGTAGATCTAGCTGGTCTGTCATAATATAATAGAGACAGTAGATCTAGCTGGTCTGTCATAATATAATAGAGACAGTAGATCTAGCTGGTCTGTCATAATATAATAGAGACAGTAGATCTAGCTGGTCTGTCATAATATAATAGAGACAGTAGATCTAGCTGGTCTGTCATAATATAATAGAGACAGTAGATCTAGCTGGTCTGTCATAATATAATAGAGACAGTAGATCTAGCTGGTCTGTCATAATATAATAGAGACAGTAGATCTAGCTGGTCTGTCATAATATAATAGAGACAGTAGATCTAGCTGGTCTGTCATAATATAATAGAGACAGTAGATCTAGCTGGTCTGTCATAATATAATAGAGACAGTAGATCTAGCTGGTCTGTCATAATATAATAGAGACAGTAGATCTAGCTGGTCTGTCATAATATAATAGAGACAGTAGATCTAGCTGGTCTGTCATAATATAATAGAGACAGTAGATCTAGCTGGTCTGTCATAATATAATAGAGACAGTAGATCTAGCTGGTCTGTCATAATATAATAGAGACAGTAGATCTAGCTGGTCTGTCATAATATAATAGAGACAGTAGATCTAGCTGGTCTGTCATAATATAATAGAGACAGTAGATCTAGCTGGTCTGTCATAATATAATAGAGACAGTAGATCTAGCTGGTCTGTCATATATATAATAGAGACAGTAGATCTAGCTGGTCTGTCATAATATAATAGAGACAGTAGATCTAGCTGGTCTGTCATAATATAATAGAGACAGTAGATCTAGCTGGTCTGTCATAATATAATAGAGACAGTAGATCTAGCTGGTCTGTCATAATATAATAGAGACAGTAGATCTAGCTGGTCTGTCATAATATAATAGAGACAGTAGATCTAGCTGGTCTGTCATAATATAATAGAGACAGTAGATCTAGCTGGTCTGTCATAATATAATAGAGACAGTAGATCTAGCTGGTCTGTCATAATATAATAGAGACAGTAGATCTAGCTGGTCTGTCATAATATAATAGAGACAGTAGATCTAGCTGGTCTGTCATAATATAATAGAGACAGTAGATCTAGCTGGTCTGTCATAATATAATAGAGACAGTAGATCTAGCTGGTCTGTCATAATATAATAGAGACAGTAGATCTAGCTGGTCTGTCATAATATAATAGAGACAGTAGATCTAGCTGGTCTGTCATAATATAATAGAGACAGTAGATCTAGCTGGTCTGTCATATATAATAGAGACAGTAGATCTAGCTGGTCTGTCATAATATAATAGAGACAGTAGATCTAGCTGGTCTGTCATAATATAATAGAGACAGTAGATCTAGCTGGTCTGTCATAATATAATAGAGACAGTAGATCTAGCTGGTCTGTCATAATATAATAGAGACAGTAGATCTAGCTGGTCTGTCATATATAATAGAGACAGTAGATCTAGCTGGTCTGTCATAATATAATAGAGACAGTAGATCTAGCTGTGTCTGTCATAATAATAGAGACAGTAGATCTAGCTGGTCTGTCATAATATAATAGAGACAGTAGATCTAGCTGGTCTGTCATATATAATAGAGACAGTAGATCTAGCTGGTCTGTCATAATATAATAGAGACAGTAGATCTAGCTGGTCTGTCATAATATAATAGAGACAGTAGATCTAGCTGGTCTGTCATAATATAATAGAGACAGTAGATCTAGCTGGTCTGTCATATATAATAGAGACAGTAGATCTAGCTGGTCTGTCATAATATAATAGAGACAGTAGATCTAGCTGGTCTGTCATAATATAATAGAGACAGTAGATCTAGCTGGTCTGTCATAATATAATAGAGACAGTAGATCTAGCTGGTCTGTCATAATATAATAGAGACAGTAGATCTAGCTGGTCTGTCATAATATAATAGAGACAGTAGATCTAGCTGGTCTGTCATATATAATAGAGACAGTAGATCTAGCTGGTCTGTCATAATATAATAGAGACAGTAGATCTAGCTGGTCTGTCATAATATAATAGAGACAGTAGATCTAGCTGGTCTGTCATAATATAATAGAGACAGTAGATCTAGCTGGTCTGTCATAATATAATAGAGACAGTAGATCTAGCTGGTCTGTCATAATATAATAGAGACAGTAGATCTAGCTGGTCTGTCATAATATAATAGAGACAGTAGATCTAGCTGGTCTGTCATATATAATAGAGACAGTAGATCTAGCTGGTCTGTCATAATATAATAGAGACAGTAGATCTAGCTGGTCTGTCATAATATAATAGAGACAGTAGATCTAGCTGGTCTGTCATAATATAATAGAGACAGTAGATCTAGCTGGTCTGTCATAATATAATAGAGACAGTAGATCTAGCTGGTCTGTCATAATATAATAGAGACAGTAGATCTAGCTGGTCTGTCATATATAATAGAGACAGTAGATCTAGCTGGTCTGTCATAATATAATAGAGACAGTAGATCTAGCTGGTCTGTCATAATATAATAGAGACAGTAGATCTAGCTGGTCTGTCATAATATAATAGAGACAGTAGATCTAGCTGGTCTGTCATAATATAATAGAGACAGTAGATCTAGCTGGTCTGTCATAATATAATAGAGACAGTAGATCTAGCTGGTCTGTCATAATATAATAGAGACAGTAGATCTAGCTGGTCTGTCATAATATAATAGAGACAGTAGATCTAGCTGGTCTGTCATAATATAATAGAGACAGTAGATCTAGCTGGTCTGTCATAATATAATAGAGACAGTAGATCTAGCTGGTCTGTCAAAATATAATAGAGACAGTAGATCTAGCTGGTTGTCATAATATAATAGAGACAGTAGATCTAGCTGGTCTGTCATAATATCAATAGAGACAGCTAGATCTAGCTGGTCTGTCATAATATATAGAGACAGTAGATCTAGCTGGTCTGTCATAATATAATAGAGACAGTAGATCTAGCTGGTCTGTCATAATATAATAGAGACAGTAGATCTAGCTGGTTGTCATAATATACTAAGAGACAGTAGATCTAGCTGTCTGTCATAATATAACAGAGACAGTAGATCTAGCTGGTCTGTCATAATATAATAGAGACAGTAGATCTAGCTGGTCTGTCATAATATAATAGAGACAGTAGATCTAGCTGGTCTGTCATAATATAATAGAGACAGTAGATCTAGCTGGTCTGTCAATATAATAGAGACAGTAGATCTAGCTGGTCTGTCATAATATAATAGAGACAGTAGATCTAGCTGGTCTGTCATAATATAATAGAGACAGTAGATCTAGCTGGTCTGTCATAATATAATAGAGACAGTAGATCTAGCTGGTCTGTCATAATATAATAGAGACAGTAGATCTAGCTGGTCTGTCATAATATAATAGAGACAGTAGATCTAGCTGGTCTGTCATAATATAATAGAGACAGTAGATCTAGCTGGTCTGTCATAATATAATAGAGACAGTAGATCTAGCTGGTCTGTCATAATATAATAGAGACAGTAGATCTAGCTGGTCTGTCATAATATAATAGAGACAGTAGATCTAGCTGGTCTGTCATAATATAATAGAGACAGTAGATCTAGCTGGTCTGTCATAATATAATAGAGACAGTAGATCTAGCTGGTCTGTCATAATATAATAGAGACAGTAGATCTAGCTGGTCTGTCATATATATAATAGAGACAGTAGATCTAGCTGGTCTGTCATAATATAATAGAGACAGTAGATCTAGCTGGTCTGTCATAATATAATAGAGACAGTAGATCTAGCTGGTCTGTCAATAATAATAGAGACAGTAGATCTAGCTGGTCTGTCATAATATAATAGAGACAGTAGATCTAGCTGGTCTGTCATAATATAATAGAGACAGTAGATCTAGCTGGTCTGTCATAATATAATAGAGACAGTAGATCTAGCTGGTCTGTCATAATATAATAGAGACAGTAGATCTAGCTGGTCTGTCATAATATAATAGAGACAGTAGATCTAGCTGGTCTGTCATAATATAATAGAGACAGTAGATCTAGCTGGTCTGTCATAATATAATAGAGACAGTAGATCTAGCTGGTCTGTCATAATATAATAGAGACAGTAGATCTAGCTGGTCTGTCATAATATAATAGAGACAGTAGATCTAGCTGGTCTGTCATAATATAATAGAGACAGTAGATCTAGCTGGTCTGTCATAATATAATAGAGACAGTAGATCTAGCTGGTCTGTCATAATATAATAGAGACAGTAGATCTAGCTGGTCTGTCATAATATAATAGAGACAGTAGATCTAGCTGGTCTGTCATAATATAATAGAGACAGTAGATCTAGCTGGTCTGTCATAATATAATAGAGACAGTAGATCTAGCTGGTCTGTCATAATATAATAGAGACAGTAGATCTAGCTGGTCTGTCATAATATAATAGAGACAGTAGATCTAGCTGGTCTGTCATAATATAATAGAGACAGTAGATCTAGCTGGTCTGTCATAATATAATAGAGACAGTAGATCTAGCTGGTCTGTCATAATATAATAGAGACAGTAGATCTAGCTGGTCTGTCATAATATAATAGAGACAGTAGATCTAGCTGGTCTGTCATAATATAATAGAGACAGTAGATCTAGCTGGTCTGTCATAATATAATAGAATAGAGACAGTAGATCTAGCTGGTCTGTCATATATAATAGAGACAGTAGATCTAGCTGGTCTGTCATAATATAATAGAGACAGTAGATCTAGCTGGTCTGTCATAATATAATAGAGACAGTAGATCTAGCTGGTCTGTATAATATAATAGAGACATAGAGACAGTAGATCTAGCTGGTCTGTCATAATATAATAGAGACAGTAGATCTAGCTGGTCTGTCAAAATATAATAGAGACAGTAGATCTAGCTGGTCTGTCATAATATAATAGAGACAGTAGATCTAGCTGGTCTGTCATATATAATAGAGACAGTAGATCTAGCTGGTCTGTCATAATATAATAGAGACAGTAGATCTAGCTGGTCTGTCATAATATAATAGAGACAGTAGATCTACCTGGTTGTCATAATATAATAGAGACAGTAGATCTAGCTGGTCTGTCATAATATAATAGACACAGTAGATCTACCTGGTATGTCAAAATATAATAGAGACAGTAGATCTAGCTGGTTTGTCATAATATAATAGAGACAGTAGATCTAGCTGGTCTGTCATAATATAATAGAGACAATAGATCTAGCTGGTCTGTCATAATATAATAGAGACAGTAGATCTAGGTGGTCTGTCATAATATAATAGAGACAGTAGATCTAGCTGGTCTGTCATAATATAATAGAGACAGTAGAGCTAGCTGGTCTGTCATAATGTAATAGAGACAGTAGATCTAGCTGGTCTGTCATAATATAATAGAGACAGTAGATCTACCTGGTCTGTCATAGTACAATGAGACAGTAGATCTACCTGGTCTGTCATAATATAATAGAGACATAGAGACAATAGATATAGCTGGTCTGTCATAATATAATAGAGACAGTAGACCTAGCTGGTCTGTCATAATATAATAGAGACAGTAGAGCTAGCTGGTCTGTCATAACATAATAGAGACAGTAGATCTAGCTGGTTCAAAATATAATAGAGACAGTAGATCTAGCTGGTCTGTCAAAATATAATAGAGACTGTAGATCTAGCTGGTGTGTCATAATATAATAGAGACAGTAGATCTAGCTTGTCTGTCATAATATAATAGAGAGAGTATATCTACCTGGTCTGTCATAATATAATAGAGACAGTAGATCTAGCTGGTCTGTCATATTATAATAGAGACAGTAGATCTAGCTGGTCTGTCATAATATAATAGAGACATAGAGACAGTAGATCTAGCTGGTCTGTCATAATATAATAGAGACAGTAGATCTAGCTGGTCTGTCATAATATAATAGACACAGTAGATCTACCTGGTATGTCAAAATATAAGAGAGACAGTAGATCTAGCTGGTCTGTCATAATATAATAGAGTCAGTAGATCTAGCTGGTCTGTCATAATGTAATAGAGACAGTAGATCTAGCTGGTCTGTCATAATATAATAGAGACAGTAGATCTACCTGGTCTGTCATAATATAATAGAGACAGTAGAGCTAGCTGGTCTGTCATAATATAATAGAGACAGTAGATCTACCTGGTCTGTCAAATTAGAATAGAGACAGTAGATCTAGCTGGTCTGTCATACTACAATAGAGATAGTAGATCTAGCTGGTCTGTCATAATATAATAGAGACAGTAGATCTACCTGGTCTGTCAAAATATAATAGAGACAGTAGATCTAGCTGGTTTTTCATAATATAATAGAGACAGTAGATCTAGCTGGTCTGTCATAATATAATAGAGACAGTAGATCTAGCTGGTGTGTCATAATATAATAGAGATGGTAGATCTAGCTGGTCTCTCATAATATAATAGAGTCAGTAGATCTAGCTGGTCTGTCATAATATAATAGAGACAGTAGATCTAGCTGGTTTGTCATAATATAATAGAGACAGTAGATCTAGCTGGTCTGTCATAATATAATAGAGACAATAGATCTAGCTGGTCTGTCATAATATAATAGAGACAGTAGATCTAGGTGGTCTGTCATAATATAATAGAGACAGTAGATCTAGCTGGTCTGTCATAATATAATAGAGACAGTAGATCTAGCTGGTCTGTCATAATATAATATAGACAGTAGATCTAGCTGGTCTGTCATAATATAATAGAGACAGTAGATCTACCTGGTCTGTCATAATAGTAGCTAGATCTACTGTCTCTATTATATTATGACAGACCAGCTAGATCTACTGTCTCTATTATATTAATGCAGACCAGCTAGATCTATTGGCTCTATTATATTATGACAGACCAGCTAGATCTACTGTCTCTATTATATTATGACAAACCAGCTAGATATACTGTCTGTATTATATTATGACAGACCAGCTAGATTTACTGTCTCTATTATAATATGACAGACCAGCTAGATCTATTGTCTCTATTATATTATGACAGACCAGCTAGATCTACTGTCTCTATTATATTATGACAAACGAGCTAGATCTACTGTCTCTATTATATTATGACAGACCAGCTAGAACTACTGTCTCTGTTATATTATGACAGACCAGGTAGATATACTGTCTCTATTATATTATGACAGACCAGCTAGATCTACTGTCTCTATTATATTATGACAGACCAGCTAGATCTACTGTCTCTATTATGTTATGACAGACCAGCTAGAACTACTGTCTCTGTTATATTATGACAGACCAGGTAGATATACTGTCTCTATTATATTATGACAGACCAGCTAGATCTACTGTCTCTATTATATTATGACAAACCAGGTAGATCTACTGTCTCTATTATATTTTGACAGACCAGCTAGATCTACTGTCTCTGTTATATTATGACAGACCAGCTAGATATACTATCTCTATTAGATTATGACAGACCAGGTAGATATACTGTATCTATTATATTATGGCAGACCAGCTAGATCTACTGTCTCTATTATATTATGGCAGACCAGCTAGATATACTGTCTCTATTATATTGTCACGTAGAGTAGGCCAGATGGCTAAACTGGATATCCTAACCTCTATAAAAATAAAAAGATGGCGGAACCGCAAAAGTTCTTCTGTGCAAAGGTGTTTATTTACAAGTGATTCCGGAACAGAAAACAACAGTACTGCCATCAACGTCTACCTTATGGGACAGCTTAACAACAATGCTGCCCCATCCACAGCTCAATCCAAAAAATCCCCCTTAGAGACTGGAGAGAGGCTCCTTTTGTAGGGCTAGCCCCTCCCCTCAGAACAATTAACCCTAATTAATTAATCAATTAACAATACAAACCTACATTTTCCATGAACTAAACATACTAAAGGATATACATTGCAACACGGTTTTAAACAATATCACAACATAACATTTACAACATTACATCACTACTGACAATATCTTTCAATATGCCCATATGCATTAATGAGCCATTTGGGACAGGCACTATAAAGCCAACCCAATTCCCTTAGCTCGGGTCCTTTTCCAGCATACCCAGAAGCTACAGAGATGGAGAGAGAGGAACAGAACAAACAAACAATGCGCTCATCCACAACATTGATAAATATAATAATTATTGTATCTCTCAAATATGAACATTGACAAGTGTGAAATGCATGCACCAAGACAGAAGTTAAATTGTGTGTCGACCCACATTGTTAACTTATGGTATAATGGCGCAGGGAGTAGTGATGAATATGTGTGTGCGTTAAAGAACCAAATGCTGCCCGCGGCCAGTGACGGACTTCTACGTCACATTACCTTCCTCCTCTCCTGAAGCGACCATGTTCGGGAGCCTTGATAGGTAGTCCGCAGTAACGTTCTCTTTTCCTGCCTTGTGACGGACACAGAACCTGAAGGGCTGGAGCTCCAGATACCACCTGGTCACACGAGAATTCCGGTCCTTCATGGTCTGGATCCAGGTCAGTGCTCTGTGGTCCATGTGCAGGTCAAATTCCCTCCCAAGAAGGTAGTAACGGAGGCTATCTAGGGCCCACTTTATAGCCAGGCACTCCTTTTCGATTGTTTAATACCTGGTTTCCCTGGGCAACAGCTTCCGACTCAGGTACAGCACAGGAAGCTCTTCTCTTGGCTCCCCTTGGGCCAGTACAGCTCCAATTCCTACAGCCGAAGCGTCCACCTGCACGAGAAATCTCTTCTTAAAATCAGGGGTCTGGAGAACAGGGAATGAGCACAGTCGTTTTTTCCGTGTCATGAAGGCTTCCTCACACTCCTCAGTCCACTTCACAGGGTTGCTGGCCCCCTTCGAAGTGAGGTTGGTCAGAGGGACAGCGATGGTCGAAAACTGTGGAATGAATCTCCGGTACCACCCTGCCAGACCTAGGAAGGACTTCACCTGTGTCTTGGTTCTGGGTTGAGGGCTATTCCTGATGGACTCCACTTTCTCCACCTGAGGCCGAACTTCACCCTTACCCAGCTGGTAACCCAGGTACTTTGTCTCCTGTTTCGCCCACTCACACTTCAGGAGGTTAAGCGTGAGGCCTGCTTCATGGATCTTCCCCAGGACGCTGCTAAGATGCTGTATGTGCTCCTCCCAGGTGAGCCAGTATGACTTCTGCTCGTTCTTTCCATGCCTCTGTGACCCCATCCGACTCATCCTCTTCTACTCTGCGGACCAGAAAGGACTTTCCTTTGGAGAGTTCCTCTTTCTCCTCCCAGGTCTTGAGAAGGTTCACATGGTAGGTTTGCTTCTTCTTACCCTTGTCCGGGTGCAGCACCTCGTAGGTCACTGGGCCCATCTTCCTCCCGATTAGGTACGGTCCTTGCCATTGCGCAAGGAGCTTGCTGGTAGATGAGGGAAGGAGGAGCAGGACTTTCTGTCCTGGCTGAAACTCTCTGTGGCGAGCGTGCTGGTCATAGCCTCTCTTCTGGGCCTTCTGGGCTTGCTGAAGGTTTGCTCTAGCTTCCTCTCGGTACCGTTCCAACCTGTCTCGCATCTGGAGGACATACTGGACAATCCCCTGTCCTGAGGTAGCTACTGGGGAACCTTCCCAGCACTTCTTCAGCAGGTCCAGTGGTCCTTGCACTGGCCATCCATAGAGGAGTTCGAATGGCGAGAAACCTGTCGATGCCTGAGGCACCTCCCTGTAAGCAAAAAGCAGAAAGGGTAACCACTTATCCCAGTCTTTACCAGTGTCAGCCACAAACTTCCTCAGCATGTTCTTGAGCGTTTGATTGAATCTCTCTACGAGCCCATCCGTTTGGGGATGGTAGGGAGTAGTCCTCAAGCCTTTAATGCCCAGCTGTCTGTGGAGTTGAACCATCAGTCGCGAGGTGAAGTTTGTCCCTTGGTCCGTCAGGATTTCATCTGGGATTCCTACATGAGAGAAGAGCTGAACAAGAGCACTGATTATCTTTGGAGTGGTTATGGAACGGAGTGGGAAGGCTTCTGGGAACCGGGTGGCATAGTCACAGATCACCAATATATACTTGTAACCTGCACTACTCTTCTCCAAGGGTCCAACAATGTCCATTGCAATTCTCTTGAATGGGGTAGAGATAACTGGCAGTGAACATAGAGGAGCCCGTTCAGACCTACGGACAGCACTGGTTTTCTGGCACGTGGGGCATGATTTGCAGTATTTTTGTACATCAGTATACATGGAGGGCCAAAAGAAACGGGAGCCTAGCCTAAGATAGGTCTTATGTTGCCCTAGATGGCCTGCCCATGGAACTGTATGTGCAAGGTTGAGAACAAGTGGTCTACAGGTAGATGGCACCACCAACTTCCTGCTATCTGCCTCTGACCCAAGGTAGAGTATGTGGTTGTCTACTGTGTAAATCCCCCCACATAAAGATTGACTGTCCCCAGCTAAGGCCTTGTCAAACAAACATTTCAAGGTTGCGTCAGACTTCTGCAGTGTAGCAAAATTTTGTGGAACATCCCATTGCACCTCTAACCCAGACACATCAGCAACAGGTACAGGGGTTCCCACATACGTCTCAAGACGCCGCTGGCGGCGTGACTTTCTGGGCCCTTTGGTTCCCCCCTCGCACAGACTATCACACAAGTCAGGCAGAGGTTGTAAACCAGCTTTGGCCTGGGCACGAGTGACAACTGAACATGCCATCTGAACATCAGACTGGCAAACTGACTGCTCATATAGCTGACCCCCCACACTTCCCAACAGATCAGAGAGTACAGGCACATCCCTCCCCAAAATCATCTCAAAAGGTAGCTTCTCCATTACCCCAACTTTGAGGAGGTATTTCTGACCCTGAATCTCAACTGTGAGCTCAGCTGTGGGCTGCTGTGACTGGTCACCATGGACACATTGGATCAGTGTCTGATGACCATAATCAATGTCATTAACAGGTACATTACCTTTTCTGATCAATGACAGGGAACTGCCGGTGTCAATCATTGCAGTAAGACTTTTACCATTCACTTTTACAGGTACCAAGCATGACCCTTCCCGAGTCTGTCTATTCTGAACACCATCCCCCTCTCTGGGTACATAACAGTAACCTGAGAGCTTGGATTTACGTAGCGGACACATTGAAGCTTTGTGCCCCTGCTGCCGGCAGTAAAAACAGGTCAGACCCCTCCCATCAGAGCGAACTGCATGATCCCTTACCTCCCTCCCAGACACATAACCCCCAGAGTTACCTCCACCATCTCTGGCGTTTCTGATGTCCCTTGTGTCTCTGAGACTCCTTGGAGCGGGTGCTGCAGGTTGTGGTGGGCCCCCTTTACGTGCATTAAGATACTGCAGTGCAAGCTTGGCCGCCATAAGCCCGTCCTTGGGCTCGTGCTCTCGGACCCAGGTTCGAATGTCGTGTGGTAGAACTTGTAGAAGTTGCTCGAGGATGATGACCTCCCCGATTTCGTCCTGTGTCTTCTCCCCCGGTCGAACCCATCGTCGGTAGAGACCCTTGAGGCGGTGGTACGTCTCTGTCGGCGACTCACCCGATGGCGTTGATGCAGCTCTGAAGCGTTGACGGTAGGTTTCCGGTGAGATGTCAAACTTCACCAGCAGCGCTTCCTTCAAGCCCTTGTAGACATTGGCCAGCCCCTCATCCATTGCTGTGTAAGCCTCTAAGGCCTTGCCCGTGAGCAATGGGACAAGCCTGCAGGCCCACTCTACCTCAGGCCACTGCCACGTCTTAGCCATGCGCTCAAACCTCAGCAGGTAGTTTTCAATGTCCTCCCCCTGCTGGTATGAGGGCATCTTTGGCTCCTTCCTCAGGAATGCTGGAAGATGGACGTTAACACTGCTGGACTGGTCTCCTGGTGCTGGCCTCATTACTGCTTGGGGTGCCTGCTGTGGAGTTGAAGTCCCTGCTGCATCGAGCCTTTGTCGTCCTGGTGTTGGAAGACCCATTCTTGGGCTCTCACTGACGAGTTCCGCCTGGTAGGGAGCTGTGAGGATAGATTGGTGTAGGCCACGTAACTCCTGCTTGAGGTCTTCGTCCCTCCTCTCAAGGCAGGTGAAAAGTTGCTGAAAAAGGGTTACCATGGTTGGGTGTGGTTCTGGTCCCCCAACTGCTCCTTCAGTCAGCAGCTCACCCAGTTCTGGTTGTCTTTGGCCCCGCGGTCGGGCTCCTAGTTTCTCATACTTGACCTCTTCTTCACCAGACGATTCCATGGTATTCCACCCCGGTTCAACTTCAGGTACCTTTTCTGACAGTTGATGCTGTTGCTGAGAACGCAATCCTGTACGCATTCCTTTACCTCTCTTGTTGGAATTCACTGATTTGCAGTACGCCATCCCACTACTGCCACCATATGTCACGTAGAGTAGGCCAGATGGCTAAACTGGATATCCTAACCTCTATAAAAATAAAAAGTTCTTCTGTGCAAAGGTGTTTATTTACAAGTGATTCCTGAACAGAAAACAACAGTACTGCCATCAACGTCTACCTTATGGGACAGCTTAACAACAATGCTGCCCCATCCACAGCTCAATCCAAAAAATCCCCCTTAGAGACTGGAGAGAGGCTCCTTTTGTAGGGCTAGCCCCTCCCCTCAGAACAATTAACCCTAATTAATTAATCAATTAACAATACAAACCTACATTTTCCATGAACTAAACATACTAAAGGATATACATTGCAACACGGTTTTAAACAATATCACAACATAACATTTACAACATTACATCACTACTGACAATATCTTTCAATATGCCCATATGCATTAATGAGCCATTTGGGACAGGCACTATAAAGCCAACCCAATTCCCTTAGCTCGGGTCCTTTTCCAGCATACCCAGAAGCTACAGAGATGGAGAGAGAGGAACAGAACAAACAAACAATGCGCTCATCCACAACATTGATAAATATAATAATTATTGTATCTCTCAAATATGAACATTGACAAGTGTGAAATGCATGCACCAAGACAGAAGTTAAATTGTGTGTCGACCCACATTGTTAACTTATGGTATAATGGCGCAGGGAGTAGTGATGAATATGTGTGTGCGTTAAAGAACCAAATGCTGCCCGCGGCCAGTGACGGA
>NW_022262494.1:0-36296 GCF_002021735.2 Oncorhynchus kisutch
TAGTAGATTATGGTCTGTCATAATATAATAGAGACAGTAGATCTAGCTGGTCTGTCATAATATAATAGAGACAGTAGATCTAGCTGGTCTGTCATAATATAATAGAGACAGTAGATCTAGCTGGTCTGTCATAATATAATAGAGACAGTAGATCTAGCTGGTCTGTCATAATATAATAGAGACAGTAGATCTAGCTGGTCTGTCATAATATAATAGAGACAGTAGATCTAGCTGGTCTGTCATAATATAATAGAGACAGTAGATCTAGCTGGTCTGTCATAATATAATAGAGACAGTAGATCTAGCTGGTCTGTCATAATATAATAGAGACAGTAGATCTAGCTGGTCTGTCATAATATAATAGAGACAGTAGATCTAGCTGGTCTGTCATATATAATAGAGACAGTAGATCTAGCTGGTCTGTCATAATATAATAGAGACAGTAGATCTAGCTGGTCTGTCATATATAATAGAGACAGTAGATCTAGCTGGTCTGTCATAATATAATAGAGACGGTAGATATAGCTGCTCTGTCATAATATAATAGACAGACAGTAGATCTAGCTGGTCTGTCATAATAAATAGAGACAGTAGATCTAGCTGGTCTGTCATAATATAATAGAGACAGTAGATCTAGCTGGTCTGTCATATATAATAGAGACAGTAGATCTAGCTGGTCTGTCATAATATAATAGAGACAGTAGATCTAGCTGGTCTGTCATAATATAATAGAGACAGTAGATCTAGCTGGTCTGTCATAATATAATAGAGACAGTAGATCTAGCTGGTCTGTCATAATATAATAGAGACAGTAGATCTAGCTGGTCTGTCATAATATAATAGAGACAGTAGATCTAGCTGGTCTGTCATAATATAATAGAGACAGTAGATCTAGCTGGTCTGTCATAATATATAGAGACAGTAGATCTAGCTGGTCTGTCATAATATAATAGAGACAGTAGATCTAGCTGGTCTGTCATAATATAATAGAGACAGTAGATCTAGCTGGTCTGTCATAAGACAATAGAGACAGTAGATCTAGCTGGTCTGTCATAATATAATAGAGACAGTAGATCTAGCTGGTCTGTCATAATATAATAGAGACAGTAGATCTAGCTGGTCTGTCATAATATAATAGAGACAGTAGATCTAGCTGGTCTGTCATAATATAATAGAGACAGTAGATCTAGCTGGTCTGTCATAATAATAGAGACAGTAGATCTAGCTGGTCTGTCATAATATAATAGAGACAGTAGATCTAGCTGGTCTGTCATAATATAATAGAGACAGTAGATCTAGCTGGTCTGTCATAATATAATAGAGACAGTAGATCTAGCTGGTCTGTCATAATATAATAGAGACAGTAGATCTAGCTGGTCTGTCATAATATAATAGAGACAGTAGATCTAGCTGGTCTGTCATAATATAATAGAGACAGTAGATCTAGCTGGTCTGTCATAATATAATAGAGACAGTAGATCTAGCTGGTCTGTCATATATAATAGAGACAGTAGATCTAGCTGGTCTGTCATAATATAATAGAGACAGTAGATCTAGCTGGTCTGTCATAATATAATAGAGAGACAGTAGATCTAGCTGGTCTGTCATAATATAATAGAGACAGTAGATCTAGCTGGTCTGTCATAATATAATAGAGACAGTAGATCTAGCTGGTCTGTCATAATATAATAGAACAGAGACAGTAGATCTAGCTGGTCTGTCATAATATAATAGAGACAGTAGATCTAGCTGGTCTGTCATAATATAATAGAGACAGTAGATCTAGCTGGTCTGTCATAATATAATAGAGACAGTAGATCTAGCTGGTCTGTCATAATATAATAGAGACAGTAGATCTAGCTGGTCTGTCATAATATAATAGAGACAGTAGATCTAGCTGGTCTGTCATATATAATAGAGACAGTAGATCTAGCTGGTCTGTCATAATATAATAGAGACAGTAGATCTAGCTGGTCTGTCATAATATAATAGAGACAGTAGATCTAGCTGGTCTGTCATAATATAATAGAGACAGTAGATCTAGCTGGTCTGTCATAATATAATAGAGACAGTAGATCTAGCTGGTCTGTCATAATATAATAGAGACAGTAGATCTAGCTGGTCTGTCATAATATAATAGAGACAGTAGATCTAGCTGGTCTGTCATATATAATAGAGACAGTAGATCTAGCTGGTCTGTCATAATATAATAGAGACAGAGACAGTAGTCTAGCTGGTCTGTCATAATATAATAGAGACAGTAGATCTAGCTGGTCTGTCATAATATAATAGAGACAGTAGATCTAGCTGGTCTGTCATAATATAATAGAGACAGTAGATCTAGCTGGTCTGTCATAATATAATAGAGACAGTAGATCTAGCTGGTCTGTCATAATATAATAGAGACAGTAGATCTAGCTGGTCTGTCATAATATAATAGAGACAGTAGATCTAGCTGGTCTGTCATAATATATAGAGACAGTAGATCTAGCTGGTCTGTCATAATATAATAGAGACAGTAGACAGATCTAGACTGGTCATAATATAATAGAGACAGTAGATCTAGCTGGTCTGTCATAATATAATAGAGACAGTAGATCTAGCTGGTCTGTCATAATATAATAGAGACAGTAGATCTAGCTGGTCTGTCATAATATAATAGAGACAGTAGATCTAGCTGGTCTGTCATAATATAATAGAGACAGTAGATCTAGCTGGTCTGTCATAATATAATAGAGACAGTAGATCTAGCTGGTCTGTCATAATATAATAGAGACAGTAGATCTAGCTGGTCTGTCATAATATAATAGAGACAGTAGATCTAGCTGGTCTGTCATAATATAATAGAGACAGTAGATCTAGCTGGTCTGTCATAATATAATAGAGACAGTAGATCTAGCTGGTCTGTCATAATATATAGAGACAGTAGATCTAGCTGGTCTGTCATAATATAATAGAGACAGTAGATCTAGCTGGTCTGTCATAATATAATAGAGACAGTAGATCTAGCTGGTCTGTCATAATATAATAGAGACAGTAGATCTAGCTGGTCTGTCATAATATAATAGAGACAGTAGATCTAGCTGGTCTGTCATAATATAATAGAGACAGTAGATCTAGCTGGTCTGTCATAATATAATAGAGACAGTAGATCTAGCTGGTCTGTCATAATATAATAGAGACAGTAGATCTAGCTGGTCTGTCATAATATAATAGAGACAGTAGATCTAGCTGGTCTGTCATAATATAATAGAGACAGTAGATCTAGCTGGTCTGTCATAATATAATAGAGACAGTAGATCTAGCTGGTCTGTCATAATATAATAGAGACAGTAGATCTAGCTGGTCTGTCATAATATAATAGAGACAGTAGATCTAGCTGGTCTGTCATAATATAATAGAGACAGTAGATCTAGCTGGTCTGTCATAATATAATAGAGACAGTAGATCTAGCTGGTCTGTCATAATATAATAGAGACAGTAGATCTAGCTGGTCTGTCATAATATAATAGAGACAGTAGATCTAGCTGGTCTGTCATAATATAATAGAGACAGTAGATCTAGCTGGTCTGTCATAATATAATAGAGACAGTAGATCTAGCTGGTCTGTCATAATATAATAGAGACAGTAGATCTAGCTGGTCTGTCATATATAATAGAGACAGTAGATCTAGCTGGTCTGTCATAATATAATAGAGACAGTAGATCTAGCTGGTCTGTCATAATATAATAGAGACAGTAGATCTAGCTGGTCTGTCATAATATAATAGAGACAGTAGATCTAGCTGGTCTGTCATAATATAATAGAGACAGTAGATCTAGCTGGTCTGTCATAATATAATAGAGACAGTAGATCTAGCTGGTCTGTCATATATAATAGAGACAGTAGATCTAGCTGGTCTGTCATAATATAATAGAGACAGTAGATCTAGCTGGTCTGTCATAATATAATAGAGACAGTAGATCTAGCTGGTCTGTCATAATATAATAGAGACAGTAGATCTAGCTGGTCTGTCATAAATAATAGAGACAGTAGATCTAGCTGGTCTGTCATAATATAATAGAGACAGTAGATCTAGCTGGTCTGTCATAATATAATAGAGACAGTAGATCTAGCTGGTCTGTCATAATATAATAGAGACAGTAGATCTAGCTGGTCTGTCATAATATAATAGAGACAGTAGATCTAGCTGGTCTGTCATAATATAATAGAGACAGTAGATCTAGCTGGTCTGTCATAATATAATAGAGACAGTAGATCTAGCTGGTCTGTCATAATATAATAGAGACAGTAGATCTAGCTGGTCTGTCATAATATAATAGAGACAGTAGATCTAGCTGGTCTGTCATAATATAATAGAGACAGTAGATCTAGCTGGTCTGTCATAATATAATAGAGACAGTAGATCTAGCTGGTCTGTCATAATATAATAGAGACAGTAGATCTAGCTGGTCTGTCATATATAATAGAGACAGTAGATCTAGCTGGTCTGTCATAATATAATAGAGACAGTAGATCTAGCTGGTCTGTCATAATATAATAGAGACAGTAGATCTAGCTGGTCTGTCATAATATAATAGAGACAGTAGATCTAGCTGGTCTGTCATAATATAATAGAGACAGTAGATCTAGCTGGTCTGTCATATATAATAGAGACAGTAGATCTAGCTGGTCTGTCATAATATAATAGAGACAGTAGATCTAGCTGGTCTGTCATAATATAATAGAGACAGTAGATCTAGCTGGTCTGTCATAATATAATAGAGACAGTAGATCTAGCTGGTCTGTCATAATATAATAGAGACAGTAGATCTAGCTGGTCTGTCATAATATATAGAGACAGTAGATCTAGCTGGTCTGTCATAATATAATAGAGACAGTAGATCTAGCTGGTCTGTCATAATATAATAGAGACAGTAGATCTAGCTGGTCTGTCATAATATAATAGAGACAGTAGATCTAGCTGGTCTGTCATAATATAATAGAGACAGTAGATCTAGCTGGTCTGTCATAATATAATAGAGACAGTAGATCTAGCTGGTCTGTCATAATATAATAGAGACAGTAGATCTAGCTGGTCTGTCATAATATAATAGAGACAGTAGATCTAGCTGGTCTGTCATAATATAATAGAGACAGTAGATCTAGCTGGTCTGTCATAATATAATAGAGACAGTAGATCTAGCTGGTCTGTCATAATATAATAGAGACAGTAGATCTAGCTGGTCTGTCATAATATAATAGAGACAGTAGATCTAGCTGGTCTGTCATAATATAATAGAGACAGTAGATCTAGCTGGTCTGTCATAATATAATAGAGACAGTAGATCTAGCTGGTCTGTCATAATATAATAGAGACAGTAGATCTAGCTGGTCTGTCATAATATAATAGAGACAGTAGATCTAGCTGGTCTGTCATAATATAATAGAGACAGTAGATCTAGCTGGTCTGTCATAATATAATAGAGACAGTAGATCTAGCTGGTCTGTCATAATATAATAGAGACAGTAGATCTAGCTGGTCTGTCATAATATAATAGAGACAGTAGATCTAGCTGGTCTGTCATAATATAATAGAGACAGTAGATCTAGCTGGTCTGTCATAATATAATAGAGACAGTAGATCTAGCTGGTCTGTCATAATATAATAGAGACAGTAGATCTAGCTGGTCTGTCATAATATAATAGAGACAGTAGATCTAGCTGGTCTGTCATAATATAATAGAGACAGTAGATCTAGCTGGTCTGTCATAATATAATAGAGACAGTAGATCTAGCTGGTCTGTCATAATATAATAGAGACAGTAGATCTAGCTGGTCTGTCATAATATAATAGAGACAGTAGATCTAGCTGGTCTGTCATAATATAATAGAGACAGTAGATCTAGCTGGTCTGTCATAATATAATAGAGACAGTAGATCTAGCTGGTCTGTCATAATATAATAGAGACAGTAGATCTAGCTGGTCTGTCATAATATAATAGAGACAGTAGATCTAGCTGGTCTGTCATAATATAATAGAGACAGTAGATCTAGCTGGTCTGTCATAATATAATAGAGACAGTAGATCTAGCTGGTCTGTCATAATATAATAGAGACAGTAGATCTAGCTGGTCTGTCATAATATAATAGAGACAGTAGATCTAGCTGGTCTGTCATAATATAATAGAGACAGTAGATCTAGCTGGTCTGTCATAATATAATAGAGACAGTAGATCTAGCTGGTCTGTCATAATATAATAGAGACAGTAGATCTAGCTGGTCTGTCATAATATAATAGAGACAGTAGATCTAGCTGGTCTGTCATAATATAATAGAGACAGTAGATCTAGCTGGTCTGTCATAATATAGAGACAGTAGATCTAGCTGGTCTGTCATAATATAATAGAGACAGTAGATCTAGCTGGTCTGTCATAATATAATAGAGACAGTAGATCTAGCTGGTCTGTCATAATATAATAGAGACAGTAGATCTAGCTGGTCTGTCATAATATAATAGAGACAGTAGATCTAGCTGGTCTGTCATAATATAATAGAGACAGTAGATCTAGCTGGTCTGTCATAATATAATAGAGACAGTAGATCTAGCTGGTCTGTCATAATATAATAGAGACAGTAGATCTAGCTGGTCTGTCATAATATAATAGAGACAGTAGATCTAGCTGGTCTGTCATAATATAATAGAGACAGTAGATCTAGCTGGTCTGTCATAATATAATAGAGACAGTAGATCTAGCTGGTCTGTCATAATATAATAGAGACAGTAGATCTAGCTGGTCTGTCATAATATAATAGAGACAGTAGATCTAGCTGGTCTGTCATAATATAATAGAGACAGTAGATCTAGCTGGTCTGTCATAATATAATAGAGACAGTAGATCTAGCTGGTCTGTCATAATATAATAGAGACAGTAGATCTAGCTGGTCTGTCAATAATATAATAGAGACAGTAGATCTAGCTTGGTCTGTCATATATAATAAGACAGTAGATCTAGCTGTACAGTATGATCTAAGCCTGGTCTGTACATCATATAATAAGAGACAGTAGATCTAGCTGGTCCTGGTCCATAATATAATAGAGACCAATAGATCTAGCTGCGTCTGTCAAAATATAATAGAGACAGTAGAATCTAAGCTCGTCTTGTCCATGAATATATAGAGACAGTAGATACTAGCTGGTCTGTCCTAATATAATGAGACAATAGATCTAGCTGGTCTTGCATTAAGATAATAGAGACAGTAGATCTAGCTGGTCTGTCCAAATATAAATAAGAGACAGTAAGATCGTAGCTCGTTCTGTCATACATATACATAGAGAGAGTAGATCTAACATGGTCTGTCTATAATATTAACAGAGGACAATAGATCTAGGTGGTCTGTCATTAATATTAATAGAGACAGATAGATCTACCTGGTCTGTCAAAATATAATTAGAGACAGTAGATCTAGCTGGTTCTGTCATAATAATAATAGGTCAAACGAGACAGTAGATCTAGCTGGTCTGTCATAATATAATAGAGACAAGTAGATCTAGCTGGTCTGTCATAATATAATAGAGACAGTAGATCTAGCTGGTCTGTCCATAATATAATAGAGACAGTAGATCTAGCTGAGTCTGTCATAATTACATAGAGACAGTAGATCTAGCTGGTCTGTCATAATATAATAGAGACAGTAGATCTACCTGGTCTGTCAAAATATAATAGAGACAGTAGATCTACCTGGTCTGTCATAATATCATAGAGACAATTGATCTAGCTGGTCTGTCATATTATAATAGAGACAGTAGATCTAGCTGGTCTGTCATAATATAATAGAGAGAGTATATCTACCTGGTCTGTCATAATATAACAGAGACAGTAGATCTAGCTGGTCTGTCATAATATAATAGAGACAGTAGATCTACCTGGTCTGTCAAAATATAATAGAGACAGTAGATCTAGCTTTTCTGTCATAATATAATAGAGAGAGTATATCTACCTGGTCTGTCATAATATAACAGAGACAGTAGATCTAGCTGGTCTGTCATAATATAATAGAGACAGTAGATCTACCTGGTCTGTCAAAATATAATAGAGACAGTAGATCTAGCTGGTTTGTCATAATATAATAGAGACAGTAGATCTAGCTGGTCTGTCATAATATAATAGAGACAATAGATCTAGCTGGTCTGTCATATTATAATAGAGACAGTAGATCTAGCTGGTCTGCCATAATATAATAGATACAGTAGATCTAGCTGGTGTGTCATAATATAATAGAGACAGTAGATCTAGCTGGTCTGTCATAATATAATAGAGATAGTATATCTAGCTGGTCTGTCAAAATATAATAGAGACAGTAGATCTAGCTCGTTTGTCATAATATAATAGAGACAGTAGATCTAGCTGGTCTGTCATAATCTAACAGAGACAGTAGATCTAGCTGGTCTGTCATAATATAATAGAGACAGTAGATCTACCTGGTCTGTCAAAATATAATAGAGACAGTAGATCTTCAAGGTGGCATAGCAGTTCAGACGTCTTTTGTCCTTGTCGTGTCCTGTATATATATATATTTACAACTTTTTCACATACATTTTATTTTTATTTTCCATCAACTCATCTTCAAAACACTCTCCTGCAACCCGCCTCACCAATGTATATTTATAAAAAAGTATTATTTACCTCAGATCTGTAATCCTCCAAGAAGCTAGCCTGAAACTCCAAGAAGCTAGCCTGAAACTAGCCAGAAGCTAATCCAGAAGCTAGTTCAGAAGCTAGTTAGCTCCTTTACTGGCAAATCGTTAATATTCAGCTAACCACGGTTTGTGGTCATCAGCTATCCTTTAGCTCGAAAATCTATCGCCAGTTCTGTACGGCGCAGCGCGGCTCGGAACGGAACATACCGGACCAATTTTTCTCTCCATGTCCCTGGATTTCGACTGCTCTCTGGACATTCATACCCGGATCTCACAGCTAGCTAGCTGCTATCCGTGTGACTATCGGCCTTCGTCGATTCCGGAGCAAACATCAATTATTCCGGAGCTAGCAAGCTCCGTCAATCACTCCTGAGTTCCATCAATCACACCTCAATCACACCTGGGCTGCAGTCACCTATCCGGACCCGTTTACTGCCTTCGCGGAGCCCCACCGGGCCTTCACAACTGGACTGCCGACGTTATCTACCCGAAGGAGTTATTCGGCTGGCTCCTCCGTCGCGACGTTACCTGAACGCCCATCTGCGGCCTGCTAACCGTTAGCTGTCTTACCGGCTGCTATCTGAATAGACAATCGGACAATTTTTATTTTTTTATTTTTTTATTATTATGTTTTCTTCTTGGGCCTCTATACTATATCTATTGTTTTTATTTTGTTGTTGTTGTGTGATTTGGATTAATCCCTCTACCACACGGAACCCCACTAATCTACTGACGGAACGTAAGGGGTGGCTAACAACAGACCTCCATCCTATGCTAGCTTGCTACCGATGCCCTGGCTAGCTGTCTAAATCACCAACCAACCTCTCCACTCACCGGACCCTTTTGATCACTCGACTAAGCATGCCTATCCTTAATGTCAATATGTCTTGTCCATTTCTGTTCTGGTTAGTGTTTATTGGCTTATTTCACTGTAGAGCCTCTAGTCCTGCTCACTATACCTTATCCAACCTATTAGTTCCACCACCCACACATGCAATGACATCTCCTGGTTTCAACGATGTTTCTAGAGACAATATCTCTCTCTTCATCACTCAATACCTAGGTTTACCTCCACTGTATTCACATCCTACCATACATTTGTCTGTACATTATACCTTGATGCTATTTTATCGCCCCCAGAAACCTCCTTTTACTCTATGTTCCAGACGTTCTAGACGACCAATTCTCATAGCTTTTAGCCGTACCCTTATTCTACTCCTCCTATGTTCCTCTGGCGATGTAGAGGTGAATCCAGGCCCTGCAGTGCCTAGCTCCACTCCTATTCCCCAGGCGCTCTCTTTTGACGACTTCTGTAACCGTAATAGCCTTGGTTTCCATGCATGTTAACATTAGAAGCCTCCTCCCTAAGTTTGTTCTATTCACTGCTTTAGCACACTCTGCCAACCCGGATGTTCTAGCTGTGTCTGAATCCTGGCTTAGGAAGACCACCAAAAACTCAGACATTTTAATTCCAAACTACAACATTTTCAGACAAGATAGAACTGCCAAAGGGGGCGGTGTTGCAATCTAACTGCAAAGATAGCCTGCAGAGTTCTGTCCTACTATCCAGGTCTGTACCCAAACAATTTGAACTTCTACTTTTAAAAATCCACCTCTCTAAAACAAGTCTCTCACCGTGCCGCCTGCTATAGACCACCCTCTGCCCCCAGCTGTGCTCTGGACACCATATGTGAACTGATTGCCCCCATCTATCTTCAGAGTTCGTGCTGCTAGGCGACCTAAACTGGAACATGCTTAACACCCCAGCCATCCTACAATCTAAACTTGATGCCCTCAATCTCACACAAATAATCAATGAACCTACCAGGTACCTCCCCAAAACCTTAAACACGGGCACCCTCATAGATATCATCCTAACCAACTTCCCTCTAAATACACCTCTGCTGTCTTCAACCAAGATCTTCAGCGATCACTGCCTCATTGCCTGCATCCGTAATGGGTCAGCGGTCAAACGACCTCCACTCATCACTGTAAAAACGCTCCCTGAAACACTTCTGCGAGCAGGCCTTTCTAATCGACCTGGCCGGGGTATCCTGGAAGGATATTGATCTCATCCCGTCAGTAGAGGATGCCTGGATATTTTTTTTAAATGCCTTCCTAACCATCTTAAATAAACATGCCCCATTTAAGAAATTTAGAACCAGGAACAGATATAGCCCTTGGTTCTCCCCAGACCTGACTGCCCTTAACCAACACAAAAACATCCTATGGCGTTCTGCATTAGCATCGAACAGCCCCCGTGATATGCAGCTGTTCAGGGAAGCTAGAAATCATTATACACAGGCAGTTAGAAAAGCCAAGGCTAGCTTTTTCAAGCAGAAATTTGCTTCCTGCAACACTAACTCAAAAATGTTCTGGGACACTGTAAAGTCCATGGAGAATAAGAACACCTCCTCCCAGCTGCCCACTGCACTGAAGATAGGAAACACTGTCACCACTGATAAATCCACCATAATTGAGAATTTCAATAAGCATTTTTCTACGGCTGGCCATGCTTTCCACCTGGCTACTCCTACCCCGGACAACAGCACTGCACCCCCAACAGCAACTCGCCCAAGCCTTCCCCATTTCTCCTTCTCCCAAATCCATTCAGCTGATGTTCTGAAAGAGCTGCAAAATCTGGACCCCTACAAATCAGCCGGGCTAGACAATCTGGACCCGTTCTTTCTAAAATTATCTGCCGAAATTGTTGCCACCCCTATCACTAGCCTGTTCAACCTCTCTTTCGTGTCGTCTGAGATTCCCAAAGATTGGAAAGCAGCTGCGGTCATCCCCCTCTTCAAAGGGGGGGACACTCTTGACCCAAACTGCTACAGACCTATATCTATCCTACCGTGCCTTTCTAAGGTCTTCGAAAGCCAAGTCAACCAACAGATTACCGACCATTTCGAATCTCACCATACCTTCTCTGCTATGCAATCCGGTTTCAGAGCTGGTCATGGGTGCACCTCAGCCACGCTCAAGGTCCTAAACGATATTTAACCGCCATCGATAAGAAACATTACTGTGCAGCCGTATTCATTGATCTGGCCCAAGGCTTTCGACTCTGTCAATCACCATATCCTCATCGGCAGACTCGACAGCCTTGGTTTCTCAAATGATTGCCTCGCCTGGTTCACCAACTACTTCTCTGATAGAGTTCAGTGTGTCAAATCGGAGGGTCTGCTGTCCGGACCTCGGCAGTCTCTATGGGGGTGCCACAGGTTCAATTCTTGGACCGACTCTCTTCTCTGTATACATCAATGAGGTCGCTCTTGCTGCTGGTGAGTCCCTGATCCACCTCTACGCAGACGACACATTCTGTATACTTCCGGCCCTTCTTTGGACACTGTGTTACAACCCCCTCAGGCCAAGCTTCAATGCCATAACAACTCTCCTTCGTGGCCTCCAATTGCTCTTAAATACAAGTAAAACTAAATGCAATGCTCTTCAACCGATCGATACCCTGCACCTAGCCCCCTGTCCAACATCACTACTCTGGACGGCTCTGACTTAGAATACGTGGACAACTACAAATACTTAGGTGTCTGGTTAGACTGTAAAACTCTCCTTCCAGACCCATATCAAACATCTCCAATCCAAAGTTAAATCTAGAATTGGCTTCCTATTTCGCAACAAAGCATCCTTCACTCATGCTGCCAAACATACCCTTGTAAAACTGACCATCCTACCAATCCTCGACTTTGGCGATGTCATTTACAAAATAGCCTCCAATACCCTACTCAACAAATTGGATGCAGTCTATCCAGTGCATCCGTTTATCACCAAAGCCCCATATACTACCCACCATTGCGACCTGTACGCTCTCGTTGGCTGGCCCTCGCTTCATACTCGTCGCCAAACCCACTGGCTCCATGTCATCTACAAGACCCTGCTAGGTAAAGTCCCCCCTTATCTCAGCTCGCTGGTCACCATAGCATCTCCCACCTGTAGCACACGCTCCAGCAGGTATATCTCTCTAGTCACCCCCAAAACCAATTCTTTCTTTGGCCGCCTCTCCTTCCAGTTCTCTGCTGCCAATGACTGGAACGAACTACAAAAATCTCTGAAACTGGAAACACTTATCTCCCTCACTAGCTTTAAGCACCAACTGTCAGAGCAGCTCACAGATTACTGCACCTGTACATAGCCCACCTATAATTTAGCCCAAACAACTACCTCTTTCCCAACTGTATTTAATTTTAATTATTTATTTATTTTGCTCCTTTGCACCCATATTTTTTTATTTCTACTTTGCACATTCTTCCATTGCAAAACTACCATAGAGACAGTATTTTACTGGTCTATATTGTATTTACTTTGCCATCATGGCCTTTTTTGCCTTTACCTCCCTTCTCACCTCATTTGTCACATTGTATATAGACTTGTTTATACTGCATTATTGACAGTAGTTCTGTTTTTACTCCATAGTGTAACTCTGTGTCGTTTATCTGTCGATCTGCTTTGCATTATCTTAGGCCAGGTCGCAATTGTAAATGAGAACTTAGATCTAGCTGGTCTGTCATATTAAATAGACAGGTAGATCTAGCTGGTCTGTCATAATATAATAGAGACAGTATCTAGCTGGTCTGTCATAATATAATAGAGACAGTAGATCTAGCTGGTCTGTCATAATATAATAGAGACAGTAGATCTAGCTGGTCTGTCATAATATAATAGAGACAGTAGATCTAGCTGGTCTGTCATAATATAATAGAGACAGTAGATCTAGCTGGTCTGTCATAATATAATAGAGACAGTAGATCTAGCTGGTCTGTCATAATATAATAGAGACAGTAGATCTAGCTGGTCTGTCATAATATAATAGAGACAGTAGATCTAGCTGGTCTGTCATAATATAATAGAGACAGTAGATCTAGCTGGTCTGTCATAATATAATAGAGACAGTAGATCTAGCTGGTCTGTCATAATATAATAGAGACAGTAGATCTAGCTGGTCTGTCATAATATAATAGAGACAGTAGATCTAGCTGGTCTGTCATAATATAATAGAGACAGTAGATCTAGCTGGTCTGTCATAATATAATAGAGACAGTAGATCTAGCTGGTCTGTCATAATATAATAGAGACAGTAGATCTAGCTGGTCTGTCATAATATAATAGAGACAGTAGATCTAGCTGGTCTGTCATAATATAATAGAGACAGTAGATCTAGCTGGTCTGTCATAATATAATAGAGACAGTAGATCTAGCTGGTCTGTCATAATATAATAGAGACAGTAGATCTAGCTGGTCTGTCATAATATAATAGAGACAGTAGATCTAGCTGGTCTGTCATAATATAATAGAGACAGTAGATCTAGCTGGTCTGTCATAATATAATAGAGACAGTAGATCTAGCTGGTCTGTCATAATATAATAGAGACAGTAGATCTAGCTGGTCTGTCATAATATAATAGAGACAGTAGATCTAGCTGGTCTGTCATAATATAATAGAGACAGTAGATCTAGCTGGTCTGTCATAATATAATAGAGACAGTAGATCTAGCTGGTCTGTCATAATATAATAGAGACAGTAGATCTAGCTGGTCTGTCATAATATAATAGAGACAGTAGATCTAGCTGGTCTGTCATAATATAATAGAGACAGTAGATCTAGCTGGTCTGTCATAATATAATAGAGACAGTAGATCTAGCTGGTCTGTCATAATATAATAGAGACAGTAGATCTAGCTGGTCTGTCATAATATAATAGAGACAGTAGATCTAGCTGGTCTGTCATAATATAATAGAGACAGTAGATCTAGCTGGTCTGTCATAATATAATAGAGACAGTAGATCTAGCTGGTCTGTCATAATATAATAGAGACAGTAGATCTAGCTGGTCTGTCATAATATAATAGAGACAGTAGATCTAGCTGGTCTGTCATAATATAATAGAGACAGTAGATCTAGCTGGTCTGTCATAATATAATAGAGACAGTAGATCTAGCTGGTCTGTCATAATATAATAGAGACAGTAGATCTAGCTGGTCTGTCATAATATAATAGAGACAGTAGATCTAGCTGGTCTGTCATAATATAATAGAGACAGTAGATCTAGCTGGTCTGTCATAATATAATAGAGACAGTAGATCTAGCTGGTCTGTCATAATATAATAGAGACAGTAGATCTAGCTGGTCTGTCATAATATAATAGAGACAGTAGATCTAGCTGGTCTGTCATAATATAATAGAGACAGTAGATCTAGCTGGTCTGTCATAATATAATAGAGACAGTAGATCTAGCTGGTCTGTCATAATATAATAGAGACAGTAGATCTAGCTGGTCTGTCATAATATAATAGAGACAGTAGATCTAGCTGGTCTGTCATAATATAATAGAGACAGTAGATCTAGCTGGTCTGTCATAATATAATAGAGACAGTAGATCTAGCTGGTCTGTCATAATATAATAGAGACAGTAGATCTAGCTGGTCTGTCATAATATAATAGAGACAGTAGATCTAGCTGGTCTGTCATAATATAATAGAGACAGTAGATCTAGCTGGTCTGTCATAATATAATAGAGACAGTAGATCTAGCTGGTCTGTCATAATATAATAGAGACAGTAGATCTAGCTGGTCTGTCATAATATAATAGAGACAGTAGATCTAGCTGGTCTGTCATAATATAATAGAGACAGTAGATCTAGCTGGTCTGTCATAATATAATAGAGACAGTAGATCTAGCTGGTCTGTCATAATATAATAGAGACAGTAGATCTAGCTGGTCTGTCATAATATAATAGAGACAGTAGATCTAGCTGGTCTGTCATAATATAATAGAGACAGTAGATCTAGCTGGTCTGTCATAATATAATAGAGACAGTAGATCTAGCTGGTCTGTCATAATATAATAGAGACAGTAGATCTAGCTGGTCTGTCATAATATAATAGAGACAGTAGATCTAGCTGGTCTGTCATAATATAATAGAGACAGTAGATCTAGCTGGTCTGTCATAATATAATAGAGACAGTAGATCTAGCTGGTCTGTCATAATATAATAGAGACAGTAGATCTAGCTGGTCTGTCATAATATAATAGAGACAGTAGATCTAGCTGGTCTGTCATAATATAATAGAGACAGTAGATCTAGCTGGTCTGTCATAATATAATAGAGACAGTAGATCTAGCTGGTCTGTCATAATATAATAGAGACAGTAGATCTAGCTGGTCTGTCATAATATAATAGAGACAGTAGATCTAGCTGGTCTGTCATAATATAATAGAGACAGTAGATCTAGCTGGTCTGTCATAATATAATAGAGACAGTAGATCTAGCTGGTCTGTCATAATATAATAGAGACAGTAGATCTAGCTGGTCTGTCATAATATAATAGAGACAGTAGATCTAGCTGGTCTGTCATAATATAATAGAGACAGTAGATCTAGCTGGTCTGTCATAATATAATAGAGACAGTAGATCTAGCTGGTCTGTCATAATATAATAGAGACAGTAGATCTAGCTGGTCTGTCATAATATAATAGAGACAGTAGATCTAGCTGGTCTGTCATAATATAATAGAGACAGTAGATCTAGCTGGTCTGTCATAATATAATAGAGACAGTAGATCTAGCTGGTCTGTCATAATATAATAGAGACAGTAGATCTAGCTGGTCTGTCATAATATAATAGAGACAGTAGATCTAGCTGGTCTGTCATAATATAATAGAGACAGTAGATCTAGCTGGTCTGTCATAATATAATAGAGACAGTAGATCTAGCTGGTCTGTCATAATATAATAGAGACAGTAGATCTAGCTGGTCTGTCATAATATAATAGAGACAGTAGATCTAGCTGGTCTGTCATAATATAATAGAGACAGTAGATCTAGCTGGTCTGTCATAATATAATAGAGACAGTAGATCTAGCTGGTCTGTCATAATATAATAGAGACAGTAGATCTAGCTGGTCTGTCATAATATAATAGAGACAGTAGATCTAGCTGGTCTGTCATAATATAATAGAGACAGTAGATCTAGCTGGTCTGTCATAATATAATAGAGACAGTAGATCTAGCTGGTCTGTCATAATATAATAGAGACAGTAGATCTAGCTGGTCTGTCATAATATAATAGAGACAGTAGATCTAGCTGGTCTGTCATAATATAATAGAGACAGTAGATCTAGCTGGTCTGTCATAATATAATAGAGACAGTAGATCTAGCTGGTCTGTCATAATATAATAGAGACAGTAGATCTAGCTGGTCTGTCATAATATAATAGAGACAGTAGATCTAGCTGGTCTGTCATAATATAATAGAGACAGTAGATCTAGCTGGTCTGTCATAATATAATAGAGACAGTAGATCTAGCTGGTCTGTCATAATATAATAGAGACAGTAGATCTAGCTGGTCTGTCATAATATAATAGAGACAGTAGATCTAGCTGGTCTGTCATAATATAATAGAGACAGTAGATCTAGCTGGTCTGTCATAATATAATAGAGACAGTAGATCTAGCTGGTCTGTCATAATATAATAGAGACAGTAGATCTAGCTGGTCTGTCATAATATAATAGAGACAGTAGATCTAGCTGGTCTGTCATAATATAATAGAGACAGTAGATCTAGCTGGTCTGTCATAATATAATAGAGACAGTAGATCTAGCTGGTCTGTCATAATATAATAGAGACAGTAGATCTAGCTGGTCTGTCATAATATAATAGAGACAGTAGATCTAGCTGGTCTGTCATAATATAATAGAGACAGTAGATCTAGCTGGTCTGTCATAATATAATAGAGACAGTAGATCTAGCTGGTCTGTCATAATATAATAGAGACAGTAGATCTAGCTGGTCTGTCATAATATAATAGAGACAGTAGATCTAGCTGGTCTGTCATAATATAATAGAGACAGTAGATCTAGCTGGTCTGTCATAATATAATAGAGACAGTAGATCTAGCTGGTCTGTCATAATATAATAGAGACAGTAGATCTAGCTGGTCTGTCATAATATAATAGAGACAGTAGATCTAGCTGGTCTGTCATAATATAATAGAGACAGTAGATCTAGCTGGTCTGTCATAATATAATAGAGACAGTAGATCTAGCTGGTCTGTCATAATATAATAGAGACAGTAGATCTAGCTGGTCTGTCATAATATAATAGAGACAGTAGATCTAGCTGGTCTGTCATAATATAATAGAGACAGTAGATCTAGCTGGTCTGTCATAATATAATAGAGACAGTAGATCTAGCTGGTCTGTCATAATATAATAGAGACAGTAGATCTAGCTGGTCTGTCATAATATAATAGAGACAGTAGATCTAGCTGGTCTGTCATAATATAATAGAGACAGTAGATCTAGCTGGTCTGTCATAATATAATAGAGACAGTAGATCTAGCTGGTCTGTCATAATATAATAGAGACAGTAGATCTAGCTGGTCTGTCATAATATAATAGAGACAGTAGATCTAGCTGGTCTGTCATAATATAATAGAGACAGTAGATCTAGCTGGTCTGTCATAATATAATAGAGACAGTAGATCTAGCTGGTCTGTCATAATATAATAGAGACAGTAGATCTAGCTGGTCTGTCATAATATAATAGAGACAGTAGATCTAGCTGGTCTGTCATAATATAATAGAGACAGTAGATCTAGCTGGTCTGTCATAATATAATAGAGACAGTAGATCTAGCTGGTCTGTCATAATATAATAGAGACAGTAGATCTAGCTGGTCTGTCATAATATAATAGAGACAGTAGATCTAGCTGGTCTGTCATAATATAATAGAGACAGTAGATCTAGCTGGTCTGTCATAATATAATAGAGACAGTAGATCTAGCTGGTCTGTCATAATATAATAGAGACAGTAGATCTAGCTGGTCTGTCATAATATAATAGAGACAGTAGATCTAGCTGGTCTGTCATAATATAATAGAGACAGTAGATCTAGCTGGTCTGTCATAATATAATAGAGACAGTAGATCTAGCTGGTCTGTCATAATATAATAGAGACAGTAGATCTAGCTGGTCTGTCATAATATAATAGAGACAGTAGATCTAGCTGGTCTGTCATAATATAATAGAGACAGTAGATCTAGCTGGTCTGTCATAATATAATAGAGACAGTAGATCTAGCTGGTCTGTCATAATATAATAGAGACAGTAGATCTAGCTGGTCTGTCATAATATAATAGAGACAGTAGATCTAGCTGGTCTGTCATAATATAATAGAGACAGTAGATCTAGCTGGTCTGTCATAATATAATAGAGACAGTAGATCTAGCTGGTCTGTCATAATATAATAGAGACAGTAGATCTAGCTGGTCTGTCATAATATAATAGAGACAGTAGATCTAGCTGGTCTGTCATAATATAATAGAGACAGTAGATCTAGCTGGTCTGTCATAATATAATAGAGACAGTAGATCTAGCTGGTCTGTCATAATATAATAGAGACAGTAGATCTAGCTGGTCTGTCATAATATAATAGAGACAGTAGATCTAGCTGGTCTGTCATAATATAATAGAGACAGTAGATCTAGCTGGTCTGTCATAATATAATAGAGACAGTAGATCTAGCTGGTCTGTCATAATATAATAGAGACAGTAGATCTAGCTGGTCTGTCATAATATAATAGAGACAGTAGATCTAGCTGGTCTGTCATAATATAATAGAGACAGTAGATCTAGCTGGTCTGTCATAATATAATAGAGACAGTAGATCTAGCTGGTCTGTCATAATATAATAGAGACAGTAGATCTAGCTGGTCTGTCATAATATAATAGAGACAGTAGATCTAGCTGGTCTGTCATAATATAATAGAGACAGTAGATCTAGCTGGTCTGTCATAATATAATAGAGACAGTAGATCTAGCTGGTCTGTCATAATATAATAGAGACAGTAGATCTAGCTGGTCTGTCATAATATAATAGAGACAGTAGATCTAGCTGGTCTGTCATAATATAATAGAGACAGTAGATCTAGCTGGTCTGTCATAATATAATAGAGACAGTAGATCTAGCTGGTCTGTCATAATATAATAGAGACAGTAGATCTAGCTGGTCTGTCATAATATAATAGAGACAGTAGATCTAGCTGGTCTGTCATAATATAATAGAGACAGTAGATCTAGCTGGTCTGTCATAATATAATAGAGACAGTAGATCTAGCTGGTCTGTCATAATATAATAGAGACAGTAGATCTAGCTGGTCTGTCATAATATAATAGAGACAGTAGATCTAGCTGGTCTGTCATAATATAATAGAGACAGTAGATCTAGCTGGTCTGTCATAATATAATAGAGACAGTAGATCTAGCTGGTCTGTCATAATATAATAGAGACAGTAGATCTAGCTGGTCTGTCATAATATAATAGAGACAGTAGATCTAGCTGGTCTGTCATAATATAATAGAGACAGTAGATCTAGCTGGTCTGTCATAATATAATAGAGACAGTAGATCTAGCTGGTCTGTCATAATATAATAGAGACAGTAGATCTAGCTGGTCTGTCATAATATAATAGAGACAGTAGATCTAGCTGGTCTGTCATAATATAATAGAGACAGTAGATCTAGCTGGTCTGTCATAATATAATAGAGACAGTAGATCTAGCTGGTCTGTCATAATATAATAGAGACAGTAGATCTAGCTGGTCTGTCATAATATAATAGAGACAGTAGATCTAGCTGGTCTGTCATAATATAATAGAGACAGTAGATCTAGCTGGTCTGTCATAATATAATAGAGACAGTAGATCTAGCTGGTCTGTCATAATATAATAGAGACAGTAGATCTAGCTGGTCTGTCATAATATAATAGAGACAGTAGATCTAGCTGGTCTGTCATAATATAATAGAGACAGTAGATCTAGCTGGTCTGTCATAATATAATAGAGACAGTAGATCTAGCTGGTCTGTCATAATATAATAGAGACAGTAGATCTAGCTGGTCTGTCATAATATAATAGAGACAGTAGATCTAGCTGGTCTGTCATAATATAATAGAGACAGTAGATCTAGCTGGTCTGTCATAATATAATAGAGACAGTAGATCTAGCTGGTCTGTCATAATATAATAGAGACAGTAGATCTAGCTGGTCTGTCATAATATAATAGAGACAGTAGATCTAGCTGGTCTGTCATAATATAATAGAGACAGTAGATCTAGCTGGTCTGTCATAATATAATAGAGACAGTAGATCTAGCTGGTCTGTCATAATATAATAGAGACAGTAGATCTAGCTGGTCTGTCATAATATAATAGAGACAGTAGATCTAGCTGGTCTGTCATAATATAATAGAGACAGTAGATCTAGCTGGTCTGTCATAATATAATAGAGACAGTAGATCTAGCTGGTCTGTCATAATATAATAGAGACAGTAGATCTAGCTGGTCTGTCATAATATAATAGAGACAGTAGATCTAGCTGGTCTGTCATAATATAATAGAGACAGTAGATCTAGCTGGTCTGTCATAATATAATAGAGACAGTAGATCTAGCTGGTCTGTCATAATATAATAGAGACAGTAGATCTAGCTGGTCTGTCATAATATAATAGAGACAGTAGATCTAGCTGGTCTGTCATAATATAATAGAGACAGTAGATCTAGCTGGTCTGTCATAATATAATAGAGACAGTAGATCTAGCTGGTCTGTCATAATATAATAGAGACAGTAGATCTAGCTGGTCTGTCATAATATAATAGAGACAGTAGATCTAGCTGGTCTGTCATAATATAATAGAGACAGTAGATCTAGCTGGTCTGTCATAATATAATAGAGACAGTAGATCTAGCTGGTCTGTCATAATATAATAGAGACAGTAGATCTAGCTGGTCTGTCATAATATAATAGAGACAGTAGATCTAGCTGGTCTGTCATAATATAATAGAGACAGTAGATCTAGCTGGTCTGTCATAATATAATAGAGACAGTAGATCTAGCTGGTCTGTCATAATATAATAGAGACAGTAGATCTAGCTGGTCTGTCATAATATAATAGAGACAGTAGATCTAGCTGGTCTGTCATAATATAATAGAGACAGTAGATCTAGCTGGTCTGTCATAATATAATAGAGACAGTAGATCTAGCTGGTCTGTCATAATATAATAGAGACAGTAGATCTAGCTGGTCTGTCATAATATAATAGAGACAGTAGATCTAGCTGGTCTGTCATAATATAATAGAGACAGTAGATCTAGCTGGTCTGTCATAATATAATAGAGACAGTAGATCTAGCTGGTCTGTCATAATATAATAGAGACAGTAGATCTAGCTGGTCTGTCATAATATAATAGAGACAGTAGATCTAGCTGGTCTGTCATAATATAATAGAGACAGTAGATCTAGCTGGTCTGTCATAATATAATAGAGACAGTAGATCTAGCTGGTCTGTCATAATATAATAGAGACAGTAGATCTAGCTGGTCTGTCATAATATAATAGAGACAGTAGATCTAGCTGGTCTGTCATAATATAATAGAGACAGTAGATCTAGCTGGTCTGTCATAATATAATAGAGACAGTAGATCTAGCTGGTCTGTCATAATATAATAGAGACAGTAGATCTAGCTGGTCTGTCATAATATAATAGAGACAGTAGATCTAGCTGGTCTGTCATAATATAATAGAGACAGTAGATCTAGCTGGTCTGTCATAATATAATAGAGACAGTAGATCTAGCTGGTCTGTCATAATATAATAGAGACAGTAGATCTAGCTGGTCTGTCATAATATAATAGAGACAGTAGATCTAGCTGGTCTGTCATAATATAATAGAGACAGTAGATCTAGCTGGTCTGTCATAATATAATAGAGACAGTAGATCTAGCTGGTCTGTCATAATATAATAGAGACAGTAGATCTAGCTGGTCTGTCATAATATAATAGAGACAGTAGATCTAGCTGGTCTGTCATAATATAATAGAGACAGTAGATCTAGCTGGTCTGTCATAATATAATAGAGACAGTAGATCTAGCTGGTCTGTCATAATATAATAGAGACAGTAGATCTAGCTGGTCTGTCATAATATAATAGAGACAGTAGATCTAGCTGGTCTGTCATAATATAATAGAGACAGTAGATCTAGCTGGTCTGTCATAATATAATAGAGACAGTAGATCTAGCTGGTCTGTCATAATATAATAGAGACAGTAGATCTAGCTGGTCTGTCATAATATAATAGAGACAGTAGATCTAGCTGGTCTGTCATAATATAATAGAGACAGTAGATCTAGCTGGTCTGTCATAATATAATAGAGACAGTAGATCTAGCTGGTCTGTCATAATATAATAGAGACAGTAGATCTAGCTGGTCTGTCATAATATAATAGAGACAGTAGATCTAGCTGGTCTGTCATAATATAATAGAGACAGTAGATCTAGCTGGTCTGTCATAATATAATAGAGACAGTAGATCTAGCTGGTCTGTCATAATATAATAGAGACAGTAGATCTAGCTGGTCTGTCATAATATAATAGAGACAGTAGATCTAGCTGGTCTGTCATAATATAATAGAGACAGTAGATCTAGCTGGTCTGTCATAATATAATAGAGACAGTAGATCTAGCTGGTCTGTCATAATATAATAGAGACAGTAGATCTAGCTGGTCTGTCATAATATAATAGAGACAGTAGATCTAGCTGGTCTGTCATAATATAATAGAGACAGTAGATCTAGCTGGTCTGTCATAATATAATAGAGACAGTAGATCTAGCTGGTCTGTCATAATATAATAGAGACAGTAGATCTAGCTGGTCTGTCATAATATAATAGAGACAGTAGATCTAGCTGGTCTGTCATAATATAATAGAGACAGTAGATCTAGCTGGTCTGTCATAATATAATAGAGACAGTAGATCTAGCTGGTCTGTCATAATATAATAGAGACAGTAGATCTAGCTGGTCTGTCATAATATAATAGAGACAGTAGATCTAGCTGGTCTGTCATAATATAATAGAGACAGTAGATCTAGCTGGTCTGTCATAATATAATAGAGACAGTAGATCTAGCTGGTCTGTCATAATATAATAGAGACAGTAGATCTAGCTGGTCTGTCATAATATAATAGAGACAGTAGATCTAGCTGGTCTGTCATAATATAATAGAGACAGTAGATCTAGCTGGTCTGTCATAATATAATAGAGACAGTAGATCTAGCTGGTCTGTCATAATATAATAGAGACAGTAGATCTAGCTGGTCTGTCATAATATAATAGAGACAGTAGATCTAGCTGGTCTGTCATAATATAATAGAGACAGTAGATCTAGCTGGTCTGTCATAATATAATAGAGACAGTAGATCTAGCTGGTCTGTCATAATATAATAGAGACAGTAGATCTAGCTGGTCTGTCATAATATAATAGAGACAGTAGATCTAGCTGGTCTGTCATAATATAATAGAGACAGTAGATCTAGCTGGTCTGTCATAATATAATAGAGACAGTAGATCTAGCTGGTCTGTCATAATATAATAGAGACAGTAGATCTAGCTGGTCTGTCATAATATAATAGAGACAGTAGATCTAGCTGGTCTGTCATAATATAATAGAGACAGTAGATCTAGCTGGTCTGTCATAATATAATAGAGACAGTAGATCTAGCTGGTCTGTCATAATATAATAGAGACAGTAGATCTAGCTGGTCTGTCATAATATAATAGAGACAGTAGATCTAGCTGGTCTGTCATAATATAATAGAGACAGTAGATCTAGCTGGTCTGTCATAATATAATAGAGACAGTAGATCTAGCTGGTCTGTCATAATATAATAGAGACAGTAGATCTAGCTGGTCTGTCATAATATAATAGAGACAGTAGATCTAGCTGGTCTGTCATAATATAATAGAGACAGTAGATCTAGCTGGTCTGTCATAATATAATAGAGACAGTAGATCTAGCTGGTCTGTCATAATATAATAGAGACAGTAGATCTAGCTGGTCTGTCATAATATAATAGAGACAGTAGATCTAGCTGGTCTGTCATAATATAATAGAGACAGTAGATCTAGCTGGTCTGTCATAATATAATAGAGACAGTAGATCTAGCTGGTCTGTCATAATATAATAGAGACAGTAGATCTAGCTGGTCTGTCATAATATAATAGAGACAGTAGATCTAGCTGGTCTGTCATAATATAATAGAGACAGTAGATCTAGCTGGTCTGTCATAATATAATAGAGACAGTAGATCTAGCTGGTCTGTCATAATATAATAGAGACAGTAGATCTAGCTGGTCTGTCATAATATAATAGAGACAGTAGATCTAGCTGGTCTGTCATAATATAATAGAGACAGTAGATCTAGCTGGTCTGTCATAATATAATAGAGACAGTAGATCTAGCTGGTCTGTCATAATATAATAGAGACAGTAGATCTAGCTGGTCTGTCATAATATAATAGAGACAGTAGATCTAGCTGGTCTGTCATAATATAATAGAGACAGTAGATCTAGCTGGTCTGTCATAATATAATAGAGACAGTAGATCTAGCTGGTCTGTCATAATATAATAGAGACAGTAGATCTAGCTGGTCTGTCATAATATAATAGAGACAGTAGATCTAGCTGGTCTGTCATAATATAATAGAGACAGTAGATCTAGCTGGTCTGTCATAATATAATAGAGACAGTAGATCTAGCTGGTCTGTCATAATATAATAGAGACAGTAGATCTAGCTGGTCTGTCATAATATAATAGAGACAGTAGATCTAGCTGGTCTGTCATAATATAATAGAGACAGTAGATCTAGCTGGTCTGTCATAATATAATAGAGACAGTAGATCTAGCTGGTCTGTCATAATATAATAGAGACAGTAGATCTAGCTGGTCTGTCATAATATAATAGAGACAGTAGATCTAGCTGGTCTGTCATAATATAATAGAGACAGTAGATCTAGCTGGTCTGTCATAATATAATAGAGACAGTAGATCTAGCTGGTCTGTCATAATATAATAGAGACAGTAGATCTAGCTGGTCTGTCATAATATAATAGAGACAGTAGATCTAGCTGGTCTGTCATAATATAATAGAGACAGTAGATCTAGCTGGTCTGTCATAATATAATAGAGACAGTAGATCTAGCTGGTCTGTCATAATATAATAGAGACAGTAGATCTAGCTGGTCTGTCATAATATAATAGAGACAGTAGATCTAGCTGGTCTGTCATAATATAATAGAGACAGTAGATCTAGCTGGTCTGTCATAATATAATAGAGACAGTAGATCTAGCTGGTCTGTCATAATATAATAGAGACAGTAGATCTAGCTGGTCTGTCATAATATAATAGAGACAGTAGATCTAGCTGGTCTGTCATAATATAATAGAGACAGTAGATCTAGCTGGTCTGTCATAATATAATAGAGACAGTAGATCTAGCTGGTCTGTCATAATATAATAGAGACAGTAGATCTAGCTGGTCTGTCATAATATAATAGAGACAGTAGATCTAGCTGGTCTGTCATAATATAATAGAGACAGTAGATCTAGCTGGTCTGTCATAATATAATAGAGACAGTAGATCTAGCTGGTCTGTCATAATATAATAGAGACAGTAGATCTAGCTGGTCTGTCATAATATAATAGAGACAGTAGATCTAGCTGGTCTGTCATAATATAATAGAGACAGTAGATCTAGCTGGTCTGTCATAATATAATAGAGACAGTAGATCTAGCTGGTCTGTCATAATATAATAGAGACAGTAGATCTAGCTGGTCTGTCATAATATAATAGAGACAGTAGATCTAGCTGGTCTGTCATAATATAATAGAGACAGTAGATCTAGCTGGTCTGTCATAATATAATAGAGACAGTAGATCTAGCTGGTCTGTCATAATATAATAGAGACAGTAGATCTAGCTGGTCTGTCATAATATAATAGAGACAGTAGATCTAGCTGGTCTGTCATAATATAATAGAGACAGTAGATCTAGCTGGTCTGTCATAATATAATAGAGACAGTAGATCTAGCTGGTCTGTCATAATATAATAGAGACAGTAGATCTAGCTGGTCTGTCATAATATAATAGAGACAGTAGATCTAGCTGGTCTGTCATAATATAATAGAGACAGTAGATCTAGCTGGTCTGTCATAATATAATAGAGACAGTAGATCTAGCTGGTCTGTCATAATATAATAGAGACAGTAGATCTAGCTGGTCTGTCATAATATAATAGAGACAGTAGATCTAGCTGGTCTGTCATAATATAATAGAGACAGTAGATCTAGCTGGTCTGTCATAATATAATAGAGACAGTAGATCTAGCTGGTCTGTCATAATATAATAGAGACAGTAGATCTAGCTGGTCTGTCATAATATAATAGAGACAGTAGATCTAGCTGGTCTGTCATAATATAATAGAGACAGTAGATCTAGCTGGTCTGTCATAATATAATAGAGACAGTAGATCTAGCTGGTCTGTCATAATATAATAGAGACAGTAGATCTAGCTGGTCTGTCATAATATAATAGAGACAGTAGATCTAGCTGGTCTGTCATAATATAATAGAGACAGTAGATCTAGCTGGTCTGTCATAATATAATAGAGACAGTAGATCTAGCTGGTCTGTCATAATATAATAGAGACAGTAGATCTAGCTGGTCTGTCATAATATAATAGAGACAGTAGATCTAGCTGGTCTGTCATAATATAATAGAGACAGTAGATCTAGCTGGTCTGTCATAATATAATAGAGACAGTAGATCTAGCTGGTCTGTCATAATATAATAGAGACAGTAGATCTAGCTGGTCTGTCATAATATAATAGAGACAGTAGATCTAGCTGGTCTGTCATAATATAATAGAGACAGTAGATCTAGCTGGTCTGTCATAATATAATAGAGACAGTAGATCTAGCTGGTCTGTCATAATATAATAGAGACAGTAGATCTAGCTGGTCTGTCATAATATAATAGAGACAGTAGATCTAGCTGGTCTGTCATAATATAATAGAGACAGTAGATCTAGCTGGTCTGTCATAATATAATAGAGACAGTAGATCTAGCTGGTCTGTCATAATATAATAGAGACAGTAGATCTAGCTGGTCTGTCATAATATAATAGAGACAGTAGATCTAGCTGGTCTGTCATAATATAATAGAGACAGTAGATCTAGCTGGTCTGTCATAATATAATAGAGACAGTAGATCTAGCTGGTCTGTCATAATATAATAGAGACAGTAGATCTAGCTGGTCTGTCATAATATAATAGAGACAGTAGATCTAGCTGGTCTGTCATAATATAATAGAGACAGTAGATCTAGCTGGTCTGTCATAATATAATAGAGACAGTAGATCTAGCTGGTCTGTCATAATATAATAGAGACAGTAGATCTAGCTGGTCTGTCATAATATAATAGAGACAGTAGATCTAGCTGGTCTGTCATAATATAATAGAGACAGTAGATCTAGCTGGTCTGTCATAATATAATAGAGACAGTAGATCTAGCTGGTCTGTCATAATATAATAGAGACAGTAGATCTAGCTGGTCTGTCATAATATAATAGAGACAGTAGATCTAGCTGGTCTGTCATAATATAATAGAGACAGTAGATCTAGCTGGTCTGTCATAATATAATAGAGACAGTAGATCTAGCTGGTCTGTCATAATATAATAGAGACAGTAGATCTAGCTGGTCTGTCATAATATAATAGAGACAGTAGATCTAGCTGGTCTGTCATAATATAATAGAGACAGTAGATCTAGCTGGTCTGTCATAATATAATAGAGACAGTAGATCTAGCTGGTCTGTCATAATATAATAGAGACAGTAGATCTAGCTGGTCTGTCATAATATAATAGAGACAGTAGATCTAGCTGGTCTGTCATAATATAATAGAGACAGTAGATCTAGCTGGTCTGTCATAATATAATAGAGACAGTAGATCTAGCTGGTCTGTCATAATATAATAGAGACAGTAGATCTAGCTGGTCTGTCATAATATAATAGAGACAGTAGATCTAGCTGGTCTGTCATAATATAATAGAGACAGTAGATCTAGCTGGTCTGTCATAATATAATAGAGACAGTAGATCTAGCTGGTCTGTCATAATATAATAGAGACAGTAGATCTAGCTGGTCTGTCATAATATAATAGAGACAGTAGATCTAGCTGGTCTGTCATAATATAATAGAGACAGTAGATCTAGCTGGTCTGTCATAATATAATAGAGACAGTAGATCTAGCTGGTCTGTCATAATATAATAGAGACAGTAGATCTAGCTGGTCTGTCATAATATAATAGAGACAGTAGATCTAGCTGGTCTGTCATAATATAATAGAGACAGTAGATCTAGCTGGTCTGTCATAATATAATAGAGACAGTAGATCTAGCTGGTCTGTCATAATATAATAGAGACAGTAGATCTAGCTGGTCTGTCATAATATAATAGAGACAGTAGATCTAGCTGGTCTGTCATAATATAATAGAGACAGTAGATCTAGCTGGTCTGTCATAATATAATAGAGACAGTAGATCTAGCTGGTCTGTCATAATATAATAGAGACAGTAGATCTAGCTGGTCTGTCATAATATAATAGAGACAGTAGATCTAGCTGGTCTGTCATAATATAATAGAGACAGTAGATCTAGCTGGTCTGTCATAATATAATAGAGACAGTAGATCTAGCTGGTCTGTCATAATATAATAGAGACAGTAGATCTAGCTGGTCTGTCATAATATAATAGAGACAGTAGATCTAGCTGGTCTGTCATAATATAATAGAGACAGTAGATCTAGCTGGTCTGTCATAATATAATAGAGACAGTAGATCTAGCTGGTCTGTCATAATATAATAGAGACAGTAGATCTAGCTGGTCTGTCATAATATAATAGAGACAGTAGATCTAGCTGGTCTGTCATAATATAATAGAGACAGTAGATCTAGCTGGTCTGTCATAATATAATAGAGACAGTAGATCTAGCTGGTCTGTCATAATATAATAGAGACAGTAGATCTAGCTGGTCTGTCATAATATAATAGAGACAGTAGATCTAGCTGGTCTGTCATAATATAATAGAGACAGTAGATCTAGCTGGTCTGTCATAATATAATAGAGACAGTAGATCTAGCTGGTCTGTCATAATATAATAGAGACAGTAGATCTAGCTGGTCTGTCATAATATAATAGAGACAGTAGATCTAGCTGGTCTGTCATAATATAATAGAGACAGTAGATCTAGCTGGTCTGTCATAATATAATAGAGACAGTAGATCTAGCTGGTCTGTCATAATATAATAGAGACAGTAGATCTAGCTGGTCTGTCATAATATAATAGAGACAGTAGATCTAGCTGGTCTGTCATAATATAATAGAGACAGTAGATCTAGCTGGTCTGTCATAATATAATAGAGACAGTAGATCTAGCTGGTCTGTCATAATATAATAGAGACAGTAGATCTAGCTGGTCTGTCATAATATAATAGAGACAGTAGATCTAGCTGGTCTGTCATAATATAATAGAGACAGTAGATCTAGCTGGTCTGTCATAATATAATAGAGACAGTAGATCTAGCTGGTCTGTCATAATATAATAGAGACAGTAGATCTAGCTGGTCTGTCATAATATAATAGAGACAGTAGATCTAGCTGGTCTGTCATAATATAATAGAGACAGTAGATCTAGCTGGTCTGTCATAATATAATAGAGACAGTAGATCTAGCTGGTCTGTCATAATATAATAGAGACAGTAGATCTAGCTGGTCTGTCATAATATAATAGAGACAGTAGATCTAGCTGGTCTGTCATAATATAATAGAGACAGTAGATCTAGCTGGTCTGTCATAATATAATAGAGACAGTAGATCTAGCTGGTCTGTCATAATATAATAGAGACAGTAGATCTAGCTGGTCTGTCATAATATAATAGAGACAGTAGATCTAGCTGGTCTGTCATAATATAATAGAGACAGTAGATCTAGCTGGTCTGTCATAATATAATAGAGACAGTAGATCTAGCTGGTCTGTCATAATATAATAGAGACAGTAGATCTAGCTGGTCTGTCATAATATAATAGAGACAGTAGATCTAGCTGGTCTGTCATAATATAATAGAGACAGTAGATCTAGCTGGTCTGTCATAATATAATAGAGACAGTAGATCTAGCTGGTCTGTCATAATATAATAGAGACAGTAGATCTAGCTGGTCTGTCATAATATAATAGAGACAGTAGATCTAGCTGGTCTGTCATAATATAATAGAGACAGTAGATCTAGCTGGTCTGTCATAATATAATAGAGACAGTAGATCTAGCTGGTCTGTCATAATATAATAGAGACAGTAGATCTAGCTGGTCTGTCATAATATAATAGAGACAGTAGATCTAGCTGGTCTGTCATAATATAATAGAGACAGTAGATCTAGCTGGTCTGTCATAATATAATAGAGACAGTAGATCTAGCTGGTCTGTCATAATATAATAGAGACAGTAGATCTAGCTGGTCTGTCATAATATAATAGAGACAGTAGATCTAGCTGGTCTGTCATAATATAATAGAGACAGTAGATCTAGCTGGTCTGTCATAATATAATAGAGACAGTAGATCTAGCTGGTCTGTCATAATATAATAGAGACAGTAGATCTAGCTGGTCTGTCATAATATAATAGAGACAGTAGATCTAGCTGGTCTGTCATAATATAATAGAGACAGTAGATCTAGCTGGTCTGTCATAATATAATAGAGACAGTAGATCTAGCTGGTCTGTCATAATATAATAGAGACAGTAGATCTAGCTGGTCTGTCATAATATAATAGAGACAGTAGATCTAGCTGGTCTGTCATAATATAATAGAGACAGTAGATCTAGCTGGTCTGTCATAATATAATAGAGACAGTAGATCTAGCTGGTCTGTCATAATATAATAGAGACAGTAGATCTAGCTGGTCTGTCATAATATAATAGAGACAGTAGATCTAGCTGGTCTGTCATAATATAATAGAGACAGTAGATCTAGCTGGTCTGTCATAATATAATAGAGACAGTAGATCTAGCTGGTCTGTCATAATATAATAGAGACAGTAGATCTAGCTGGTCTGTCATAATATAATAGAGACAGTAGATCTAGCTGGTCTGTCATAATATAATAGAGACAGTAGATCTAGCTGGTCTGTCATAATATAATAGAGACAGTAGATCTAGCTGGTCTGTCATAATATAATAGAGACAGTAGATCTAGCTGGTCTGTCATAATATAATAGAGACAGTAGATCTAGCTGGTCTGTCATAATATAATAGAGACAGTAGATCTAGCTGGTCTGTCATAATATAATAGAGACAGTAGATCTAGCTGGTCTGTCATAATATAATAGAGACAGTAGATCTAGCTGGTCTGTCATAATATAATAGAGACAGTAGATCTAGCTGGTCTGTCATAATATAATAGAGACAGTAGATCTAGCTGGTCTGTCATAATATAATAGAGACAGTAGATCTAGCTGGTCTGTCATAATATAATAGAGACAGTAGATCTAGCTGGTCTGTCATAATATAATAGAGACAGTAGATCTAGCTGGTCTGTCATAATATAATAGAGACAGTAGATCTAGCTGGTCTGTCATAATATAATAGAGACAGTAGATCTAGCTGGTCTGTCATAATATAATAGAGACAGTAGATCTAGCTGGTCTGTCATAATATAATAGAGACAGTAGATCTAGCTGGTCTGTCATAATATAATAGAGACAGTAGATCTAGCTGGTCTGTCATAATATAATAGAGACAGTAGATCTAGCTGGTCTGTCATAATATAATAGAGACAGTAGATCTAGCTGGTCTGTCATAATATAATAGAGACAGTAGATCTAGCTGGTCTGTCATAATATAATAGAGACAGTAGATCTAGCTGGTCTGTCATAATATAATAGAGACAGTAGATCTAGCTGGTCTGTCATAATATAATAGAGACAGTAGATCTAGCTGGTCTGTCATAATATAATAGAGACAGTAGATCTAGCTGGTCTGTCATAATATAATAGAGACAGTAGATCTAGCTGGTCTGTCATAATATAATAGAGACAGTAGATCTAGCTGGTCTGTCATAATATAATAGAGACAGTAGATCTAGCTGGTCTGTCATAATATAATAGAGACAGTAGATCTAGCTGGTCTGTCATAATATAATAGAGACAGTAGATCTAGCTGGTCTGTCATAATATAATAGAGACAGTAGATCTAGCTGGTCTGTCATAATATAATAGAGACAGTAGATCTAGCTGGTCTGTCATAATATAATAGAGACAGTAGATCTAGCTGGTCTGTCATAATATAATAGAGACAGTAGATCTAGCTGGTCTGTCATAATATAATAGAGACAGTAGATCTAGCTGGTCTGTCATAATATAATAGAGACAGTAGATCTAGCTGGTCTGTCATAATATAATAGAGACAGTAGATCTAGCTGGTCTGTCATAATATAATAGAGACAGTAGATCTAGCTGGTCTGTCATAATATAATAGAGACAGTAGATCTAGCTGGTCTGTCATAATATAATAGAGACAGTAGATCTAGCTGGTCTGTCATAATATAATAGAGACAGTAGATCTAGCTGGTCTGTCATAATATAATAGAGACAGTAGATCTAGCTGGTCTGTCATAATATAATAGAGACAGTAGATCTAGCTGGTCTGTCATAATATAATAGAGACAGTAGATCTAGCTGGTCTGTCATAATATAATAGAGACAGTAGATCTAGCTGGTCTGTCATAATATAATAGAGACAGTAGATCTAGCTGGTCTGTCATAATATAATAGAGACAGTAGATCTAGCTGGTCTGTCATAATATAATAGAGACAGTAGATCTAGCTGGTCTGTCATAATATAATAGAGACAGTAGATCTAGCTGGTCTGTCATATATAATAGAGACAGTAGATCTAGCTGGTCTGTCATAATATAATAGAGACAGTAGATCTAGCTGGTCTGTCATAATATAATAGAGACAGTAGATCTAGCTGGTCTGTCATAATATAATAGAGACAGTAGATCTAGCTGGTCTGTCATAATATAATAGAGACAGTAGATCTAGCTGGTCTGTCATAATATAATAGAGACAGTAGATCTAGCTGGTCTGTCATAATATAATAGAGACAGTAGATCTAGCTGGTCTGTCATAATATAATAGAGACAGTAGATCTAGCTGGTCTGTCATAATATAATAGAGACAGTAGATCTAGCTGGTCTGTCATAATATAATAGAGACAGTAGATCTAGCTGGTCTGTCATAATATAATAGAGACAGTAGATCTAGCTGGTCTGTCATAATATAATAGAGACAGTAGATCTAGCTGGTCTGTCATAATATAAAGAGACAGTAGATCTAGCTGGTCTGTCATAATATAATAGAGACAGTAGATCTAGCTGGTCTGTCATAATATAATAGAGACAGTAGATCTAGCTGGTCTGTCATATAATATTAGAGACAGTAGATCTAGCTGGTCTGTCATAATATAATAGAGACAGTAGATCTAGCTGGTCTGTCATAATATAATAGAGACAGTAGATCTAGCTGGTCTGTCATAATATAATAGAGACAGTAGATCTAGCTGGTCTGTCATAAATAATAGAGACAGTAGATCTAGCTGGTCTGTCATAATATAATAGAGACAGTAGATCTAGCTGGTCTGTCATATATAATAGAGACAGTAGATCTAGCTGGTCTGTCATAATATAATAGAGACAGTAGATCTAGCTGGTCTGTCATATTATAATAGAGACAGTAGATCTAGCTGGTCTGTCATAATATAATAGAGACAGTAGATCTAGCTGGTCTGTCATAATATAATAGAGACAGTAGATCTAGCTGGTCTGTCATAATATAATAGAGACAGTAGATCTAGCTGGTCTGTCATAATATAATAGAGACAGTAGATCTAGCTGGTCTGTCAATGTAATAGAGACAGTAGATCTAGCTGGTCTGTCATAATATATAGAGACAGTAGATCTAGCTGGTCTGTCATAATATAATAGAGACAGTAGATCTAGCTGGTCTGTCATAATATAATAGAGACAGTAGATCTAGCTGGTCTGTCATAATATAATAGAGACAGTAGATCTAGCTGGTCTGTCATAATATAATAGAGACAGTAGATCTAGCTGGTCTGTCATAATATAATAGAGACAGTAGATCTAGCTGGTCTGTCATAAATAATAGAGACAGTATCTATAGCTGGTCTGTCATAATATAATAGAGACAGTAGATCTAGCTGGTCTGTCATAATATAATAGAGACAGTAGATCTAGCTGGTCTGTCATAATATAATAGAGACAGTAGATCTAGCTGGTCTGTCATAATATAATAGACAGTAGATCTAGCTGGTCTGTCATAATATAATAGAGACAGTAGATCTAGCTGGTCTGTCATATTATAATAGAGACAGTAGATCTAGCTGGTCTGTCATAATATAATAGAGACAGTAGATCTAGCTGGTCTGTCATAATATAATAGAGACAGTAGATCTAGCTGGTCTGTCATAATATAATAGAGACAGTAGATCTAGCTGGTCTGTCATATATAATAGAGACAGTAGATCTAGCTGGTCTGTCATAATATAATAGAGACAGTAGATCTAGCTGGTCTGTCATAATATAATAGAGACAGTAGATCTAGCTGGTCTGTCATAATATAATAGAGACAGTAGATCTAGCTGGTCTGTCATAATATAATAGAGACAGTAGATCTAGCTGGTCTGTCATATATAATAGAGAGTAGATCTAGCTGGTCTGTCATAATATAATAGAGACAGTAGATCTAGCTGGTCTGTCATATATAATAGAGACAGTAGATCTAGCTGGTCTGTCATAATATAATAGAGACAGTAGATCTAGCTGGTCTGTTATACACATCTGAGTAGATCTAGCTGGTCTGTCATAATATAATAGAGACAGTAGATCTAGCTGGTCTGTCATAATATAATAGAGACAGTAGATCTAGCTGGTCTGTCATAATATAATAGAGACAGTAGATCTAGCTGGTCTGTCATAATATAATAGAGACAGTAGATCTAGGGTCTGTCATAATATAATAGAGACAGTAGATCTAGCTGGTCTGTCATAATATAATAGAGACAGTAGATCTAGCTGGTCTGTCATAATATAATAGAGACAGTAGATCTAGCTGGTCTGTCATAGAATAATGAGACAGTAGATCTAGCTGGTCTGTCATAATATAATAGAGACAGTAGATCTAGCTGGTCTGTCATAATATAATAGAGACAGTAGATCTAGCTGGTCTGTCATAATTAATAGAGACAGTAGATCTAGCTGGTCTGTCATAATATAATAGAGACAGTAGATCTAGCTGGTCTGTCATAATATAATAGAGACAGTAGATCTAGCTGGTCTGTCATAATATAATAGAGACAGTAGATCTAGCTGGTCTGTCATAATATAATAGAGAGTAGATCTAGCTGGTCTGTCATAATATAATAGAGACAGTAGATCTAGCTGGTCTGTCATAATATATGAGACAGTAGATCTAGCTGGTCTGTCATAATAATAGAGACAGTAGATCTAGCTGGTCTGTCATATATAATAGAGACAGTAGATCTAGCTGGTCTGTCATTATATAATAGAGACAGTAGATCTAGCTGGTCTGTCATAATATAATAGAGACAGTAGATCTAGCTGGTCTGTCA